>NC_068323.1:1821737-2121737 GCF_025860055.1 Xyrauchen texanus
CCTTGCCCGTCCTTTATGTGTTACAGTGGTACCGAAACCCAGGAAGGAGGAGGGATGCACTGTCGTGGAGTCCTAGGCGCTGCCATCTGCCTTGGGACAGAGGGGTCGCTGCCGGCCGCCGAGAGCCAGAGGAAACACGGCCGTCTGCTGAGAAGGGCCGGAGGACTCACAGCCGTCCACTAGGGGAGGCTTGAGTTGGCGTCTGCCAGAGGGTGGAGGAGCGGTTAAGGACCAGGTGACAGTGTGTCTGGGAGCTGGCCAGCAAGTTCTTCTCTCAATATCTCTCTGTGTGTGTCTCCACGCACCCTTTCCCTCTCCCCAAGCCTCCCCTTGTCTCTCCCCCAGGTTCAAAGGAAGCGGGTGGGCCACCAGCTGACAGAACTGCCAGAAGGGTTGATGGGGTAAATTGGAAGACTGGATGAGTATAAAACAAAAAGAATATTGATCTGCGTTCATTGAATGTGTGAAAATCTACACCATAGCTGATGGTGTGGATGACACAAAGTAAGTAGTGCCCTTGCATAGTGGTATGGGTGCATCAATGTGAAGGGTCGCTTAGTGTACAATTCCTTCATTTTGTGACTCAGAAGTACGAGTTGTCTAAGAGAGTGATTTGTTCATTTTGTCATGAAACAGAATTGGTTGACCCGTCTTCGGTACATCAGGAATAAGAAATTATTTAATTCTTCCAATCTTATTCAAGAATAAGTGGCTAGTTAGGTTTTATTTTATTCCTTACAGTTTCACAAAACTTTCTAGTCTCAAATTGTATCTTTGTTTCTTGCCATTTATTACGTTGTGAAGGTTTCTGTCATGATGGTTATTTTCCATAACACTGAATCTGGTAATAAGTGTTAGAAAGAACAGTAATCGCCACTCGTGAACGAGCCGTTTGTCTTCTATGCTGAGCCTAGTAGTGGTCATGTGACAGATGAACGAGAGACTCATACCTGAAGACCAAATCAGGAAGTGAACTAATCAATTCTGTTTCCTGTAGAGCCTCTGTGGCTGTCACATGAAAAATTAACAAAATGACTTACATAAAAGGTCTGTTTATTTTGCTCAGTAAACAGTCAGTAAAATGATCTGATCTTCCCAACACTAATCAACTTGGTTCAGCCAGAGAAGCCAAAAGATCAATTGTTTGAACAGATTAGTGACATTCTTAAGGCTCACTTTGAATCAAAGCCATTGGTAAATGCTGAATGTTTTCAGTTTCAGCTGTGCACAAAATCCAAATGAGACTTTGTTCCAGTATGTTGCAGAATTAAACAGCGTTGAAGTCAGTTCACTAGATCTCAGGTCAATTCTCAAGTCCTTGCTGCTCAAGTCCAAGTCATCAAAATTAGTCGAGTCCAAGTCAAGTCCCCAATAACTACTTACATGTCCGAGCTATATGGTTTACAAGTACAGGAAACCAAGAACACACTACCATCAACCTGTCTGGTTGCCCACTAAAGCTAAGCATGGTTGAGCCTGGTCAGTACCTGGATGGGAGACCTCCTGGGGAAAACTAAGGTTGCTGCTGGAAGTGATATTAGGGGGGCTCACCCTGTGGTCTGTGTGGGTCCTAATGCCCCAGTATAGTGATGGGCACGCTATACTGTAAAAAACGGATCATCTTTCGGATGAAACATTAAACCCAGGGCAAATCTTGTAAAGACTAGGGGTATAACCCAGTGTCCTGGCCAAATCCCCCCTATTTATAATGGCCTCCTAATAATCTCCATCTCTGAATTGGCTACATCACTCTACTCTCCTCTCCACCAAAAGCTGGTGTGTGGTGGGCACTCTGGTGCACGATGGCTGCCATCGCATCATCCAGGTGGATGCTGCACACTGGTGGTGGTTGAGGAACATTTGCAATGTATGCAACACATAGGGGTGCCTACACTGAGGAGGCACAATTGGGAAAAAGTAGGAATGGGGAAAAACAAGGAATGAGTACCTAGGTAATGTGATAGATGGGATGGGATGGGAGAGTATTCTTTGAAGGACAAAGTCAGAGCCACACATGAGAGCTTAGAGCTTTTCTATGTTTAGAAAATTATTACGGACTCTCTGTGCCACACCAAAGTGCACTGATTGGCACCTCTCTACAGACTGACCAGTGATCGGATATTAGTTCGCTATGACCTGTGCCTGCCTCTAACTCTAGCTTGTAATGCATTTGCCAATGGAATTGGCACTGCCCTTCAACATACAATGCCAAATGGGGAAGAACATCCCATTGCTATTCAAAGCAGAGAGAAGATGTTTTCCCAGATCGAGAAAGAAGCCTTACATTTTAAGTAACAAAATGTATTCTATATCTTTGGGGTAAACAGTTAATTTCAATGACATATCACAGACCCCCAGTGACATTATTTGGGGAACACAAATGCCTTCTAACTTTGCCTTCCAATTATTGGGGTGGATTAAACCATGTGGAGGGCCGGATCCAGCCCAAGTGCCATAGGGTGCCCAGGCCTGCCTTAGTGTCTTGGAAAGTCTGGAAAATGTTCTCCCAGGAAATAGTATTTCCTTGAGTACTGTTGTGTAGCATTATTGTGATTATTTACACAAAGCTTCTCACTTGCTCACATGGAAGCACAAGGTTAATACTTTCACAGTATTAACCTGCTGTGTATGAGTGCGACCAGCACATAACCAACTGAGCTCACAAGTAGCATGCCATTTATTTTGACAATAGTTCATTTATTTATTTTCCCTAGCAAATAAATGTAGATCAGTGGCGTAACTTAAACCTTATGGGCCTCATTGTACCCTTTTGGCTGGCCCTTGCTGGCCTCCATTTTACACCACACTGCCTGTAGTTACTGCAACTGATGTAATAGATAATATAGTAATACAACCATAAAAGTGTATGTACCACACCTTTTGGAGAAATGTTGTTAGCAAGTTAACAGTTAGCAAGCAAGAACATTAAGGACCACCTAGCAAAATACATCACTCAAAACACATCACAGAGCTGATGATTATTAAAACAGTTAATGATGTCACAGATCAGATCAGCTAATAATAGAGCTAACATACCTGAACATGGCCGACAGACTTCAGTATTGTTGAGATGTTTAGTCTGTTTGCTGATTGAATTGTTCACCACACAGCTGTAAGAATCATCGACACACTCCAGATGTAGAGAGAGACTGCTGTTGAGATCAGACACACTGATGGAGGACAATAAACTGTTTCCTTTGTACCAGGAGAGAGTCACCTGTGTCACATTCTCCACTGAACACACCAACACACATTTAGATGAACTTTCAGATGATGAAGAATTCAGTGAAGAGTCTCTGATGATCACAGGAACTGGCAGACGAGCTGGAACGTAAAATAGAGTCAATGTCAAAAAACACCAAGTAAGAGGTCTGCCTTAATTGACAGTGTTTGGATGTGTTTATTGTGATGTCATTCAGCGGTTTCAAATAGAATGACACCATTAGACATTAAGACAGAATTCAATAAAATTACATGTCATAAACAGCTAATTCAAGAAAAAATAATCAAGAGCAAATTGTTGTGAGATAGAGCAACTTACACAGTATTTCTGAACTCACCATAGACCGTGAAGTTTGAAGATCTTCAATGGGGTCTGTGTGCTGGAGTTGGTTAGTTTATAAAGTCCAGCGTGTTCTGTTCTAATGTTTTCGATTGTGAGATCTCCAGTCTGGAAATCCAGTAGCAGTCTGCCACTGAATTCCTCATCAGAACCATCATATGTGTAGCTTTTTCTTGCCTCACGGTTGATTTTACCTATTGCAATACCATCCAGTCCAAACGTCCACATGATCAAATTCTCTCTCAGTATTTCAGTTGCATCAGTGTGTAAAGTGACAGAATCTCCCTCCATCACTGACACTGACTTCACTTTATCTGGATCAACACCAAACACACCTGAAGAGCATAAAGAAAAGTTACTCAGACTCTTAATAAACTTCATGATTGAATAAAGCCGTAAATACAATGTGTAGTAGTAGATTTGCCATATTTACCATAATTACCATAGTCGTTCTAATAATATAGTACATACATTTAGAACAGTACTGTAAAATAAAGTGCTACCATTAAATGCAATAACAACTTACCAATTACAAACAAGAGGGTCTGCGAGAGCAAACTAAAGCAGCTCTTCATGTTCTTGTTAAGGTCATACCTTACCGTCTGACACTGACTTGAAAAGGTTTCTGTTCTAGTTTTTCAGTACATCAAAACTTCAGTTGTAGAAGCGAGAAGAATGATCTTGTTCATGTGACTCAGTGGAATGAACCTGCTGATTACTTTCGTGAGGTATAAATAAACAAGAACCATCCATGAGTCTCTGCATTAGGGAAACCACGGTGTGAATTTCTGACGGTTAGATTACCGTCTGAGAAACTAACAACAACAAAAAAACGCAGCATAGGACAACTGATAAATACACAACATGTAAATATGAGGTATCTAAAAATAGACACACCATCTGCATCCGGGGCACAGAATAATTATTTTAAATGTATGTAATCAGTGACCTTGTGAAAGCATATGTGTCTAACATACTTATGTATTTTAAACCAGAGACTATTCAGCTGGGCCACTTCTATTTAATGAATGGGAGAAGCTCTAGTACCCAACGGTCAGCGGATGTAGAAAGGAAGTCCCGCCTTACAGGCAACAGAGCCAGTCACCTTTTAGATGGCCTGTCAGTCAACTCGCTTATGCACATGTGCATCAGCTATACAAGCCGGGACAATTGCGTGTTTTATTGTAATATGAGGTAAAGTAGCACAACTTATGATTCCAATATCATCACATTTTATTGCTGATTTAAAATATGTTCTTTGATTGTAATCTTGACCGTCTGTGTTTGAGATTTCGTTTTTCCCCCATTCAAGTAGATAGGAGCTGCACTGCCATGACTGCAAATAGTCTCCCGAGAGCGTTCCAAAGATGGCCGACAGTCGACTGATTTTCAAGAAAGACTTTGTTTAAGCTAAGCAGAATTATTAACACAGTGGTGCTTGAAAGTTTGTGAACCCTAGTTTTGGGGGGCCTGGGTATTTATCGAGTATTGAAGCTAACTATCACCCCTGGAGTCGTGAGTTTGACTCCAGCCAGGTCTCCTAAGCAACCAAATGGGGCCGGTTGCTAGGGAGGGTAGAGTCACATGGGATAACCTCCTCGTGGTCGTGATTAGTGGTTGTCGCTCTCAATGGGGCGTGTGGTGAGTTGTGTGTGGATTGTGGAGAGTAGTATGAGTCTCCACATGCTGTGAGTCTCCGTGGTGTCATGCACAACGAGTCACGTGATATGATGCGCGGAATGACGGTCTCAGAAGTGGAGGCAACTGATACTTGTCCTCCGACACCTGGATTGAGGTGAGTAACCTCGCCACCATGATGACCTACTAAGTAGAGGGAATTGGGCATACCAAATTAAGAGAAAAAAAAATATATAAGAACCTTATCCCATCTGTGAAACATGGTGATGTTAGTATCATGGTTTGGGCCTGTTTTGCTGCATCTGGACCAGGATGGCTTGCCATGATTGATGGATCAATGAATTCTGAATTGTACCAGCAAATTCTAAAGAAATTAGCACACAAGTCGTTCTACCAAAGAATGGTTGAAGAAAGTGAATGTTTTGGAATGGCCAAGTCAAAGTCCTGACCTTAATCCAATAGAAATGTTATGGAAGGACCTGAAGCGAGCAGTTCATCCCAGAGTTGGAGCTGTTCTGTACAGAGGAATGGGTTAAAAATGATCAACAGTTACAGAAAACGTTTCGTTGCAGTTATTGCTGCAAAAGGTGTTCACACCAGATACTGAAAGCAAAGGTTCACATGCTTTTGCCACTCACAGATATGTAATATTGGATCATTTCCTCATGACCAAGTATAACTTTTGTCTCATTTCTTTTATTGGGCTCACTTTATCTACTTTTAGGTCTTGTGAAAATCTAAAGATGTTTTAGGTCAGATTTATGCAGAAACATAGAAAATTCTAAAGGGGTCACATACTTTCAAGCACCACTGTATTTTGACATTGCTTTGTGCTGGGTTTATTTTGAGCCCCAGTAGAGATGTCTGATGGATCATTTAACACTTTAATGAACTGTACTTTTAGTTAAGATTTACTTGAAAATGAACCATTTTGTGTGTCTTAAAGTCATTTTAAGAAACTAAAAATATCTGAACTTTTCTTGAGTTTTCAGTTGTTAGTTGATTGAACTTTTTGAAGTTTTAAGCACTTTTTAGGTCAGTCCAACAACTGGTTACCTTTGTAGGGCTGATGACTTTTCTGTCACAGAAGTGAAGATTTGCTATAAATATAGACATTATTTTGCTCCAATCAACATTTTTTTACATTAATTAAAGTAAATTTGTGGTCAGCTAAACCCCAAACTGCAATTATGTAAACCCTTAATGTTTGAGTTTTCTGAA
Source organism: Xyrauchen texanus (assembly GCF_025860055.1). Lineage (NCBI taxonomy): Eukaryota > Metazoa > Chordata > Actinopteri > Cypriniformes > Catostomidae > Xyrauchen > Xyrauchen texanus. The sequence goes on from NC_068323.1 coordinate 1,828,159, forward strand.
CATAATGTGTTAAGTTCACTGAGCGTACAATACAACATTATTTGATAAGTTACTTCAACTAATTCGCCTTCAGTTGAGAAACTCAAATATGCTCTGCAGCTAGTTGCTTTACTTTAAGTTTACTCTTTTTACAGTGTATTGTAATATGAGTAACATGAGTCCATATAAACCATGGTCTTAACTTTGAGAAATGTCTTTTAATTATTGCACTGAAAATTGGTAAGAATCATCGTTTCATTTTTTTACACACAAGCAGAACTAAAACAGGGAAGAGAAAAAGCTGAAGTAGGAAAGGGAAGTCTGGGATGGTAGTAAAAGTTTGTCAAGCCAAGAACAACTCAAGAGTTTTGGACTTTTTAATATTAACACACCGTAGATTAATCAGTAAATTTCAAAAAGTAATTTTACAATGATTATATAAAAGACTTCATGAATTGAATACAGGAAGTTCCATTATAACAACTTACCTTGATATTGGTGATAGATCGTTTTTTAAGGCAACCTGACCGTGTGTGGCTTCAAGAGAGCAAACATCTGTTGTATTTCAGTTCTTTAATTCTCTTATACTGTACATTTACTCATTTATATATATATATATATATATATATATATATATATATATATATATATATATATATATAATAATTTTTACTTATATTTTTAATCACACTTTTATATTCATCTACGGTTTAATATTTTGTGAGCTGTATTTGTTACATTCAGAATTAGGACGACAGAAGTGATAAGTGTAGATTTATTAAAGAATACAATATAAACATGGGCATTAACAAAGAACAGAACTGGATATAAAAACAAAGGTGAAGTCAAACAAACTAATAACTTAACTCAAATGCTGGAGATTATCTTCAAGCATGAGTATCAGCAGAGGCGGATTTAGACATGGGCGACATGGGCAGTCGGCTAGGGTGGCATTTTGCAGGGGGGGCGGCACGAGGTGGCAGCGACCCCCATTCAACAACATTGGGGGCGTTCTCATTTAGAGTCAGCACCACCCCCAGCAAACAACATTGGGGGCGTTCTCAATTAGAGTCAGCACCACCCCCAGCAAACAACATTGGGGGCGTTCTCATTTAGAGTCAGCACCACCCCCAGCAAACAACATTGGGGGCGTTCTCATTTAGAGTCAGCACCACCCCCAGTAAACAACATTGGGGGCGTTCTCATTTAGAGTCAGCACCACAACCCCCCGGTCAACAACTTTGGGGGCGTTCTCATTTAGTCAGCACCACCCCCAGGCAACAATTTTGGGGGCGTTCTCATTTAGTGTCAGCACCACCCCCAGTAAACAACATTGGGGGCGTTCTCAATTAGAGTCAGCACCACCCCGGTCAACAACTTTGGGGAGCGTTGAATTGGGTTTCAGCCTGGGTGCCAAACAAGCTAGAACAGCTACTGAGCATCAGACATGTGAGGAGTCCAAACAAGACTAGACAAAGAATGGGAGCTTGAGGTGAGAATTTATAGTGTCTTTGATGAGGTGGCTAATGAGGATCAGGTGCGAGTAATTAATACTCGGGAGAGTTGGAGAGGGAGCAGAGACCGATGAGGGCCTGAGAGTATTGTCTTCACAAGTTAGAGATAACGTCTCCATTCAGGGTCTTAACTTCATGGGACAATGATGATTCGAAGAAGTAATTTTTCAAGTTAATTTGCTGGGTATAATGACACTTGTTGAGCTTGTGCTTGTCAGACTGAGCATTGAGAAAAATGCAACTGAGATTGTTCAATAAACTCCTTTTTTACCATCACCTCGACTCCTGCGTTCCGCTATATTCCCTACAGACTCTGCCTAACCGTACGTTCACACCAGAGGCGGCGAGAGCGTCAAATCAACCGGAAGTCATTCATTTTCAATGACAGCCAGCGTCTCTCGGCGGCAGAAGCGCGGCGAGTCTTGAGCGGCGTGGCGTCAGATGGAAGTTCAAGTGCAGTCAACATTATGGTAATGAGCTGTGGCGCGGTTCGGCGCAACCTATTGGAATATAGAAGTGCTCCGCTCTAGCCAAGTCTAGAGAACATAACCGTGTAAACTTTGGTTCCCACCAAACATTAGTTCCGAAGATAAAATGGAGGAGAAACTAATTATTGCCGTGACGGGTTTCCCTGTAATATATGACCAAGACCACAGTTATTATTACAAATCTATTTTATTTTGATAACAAACAACTATAATTTTAATTACTTTCTGCCATCGATCGATTTCTTATTTTCACATTTTAAAGAGTTCATGAGGATATACGCTACTTGTGATAGGTCAGCAAAAAGTAAATGGTCGACATGTCTGGATGTTTAAATTATGCTCCCTTTAAATATAGTTCACAAAACAAAGCATTCTGAACAAGCGTTGCCGCCTATTTCAACTACGTCAGAGCGTCCTCAAGCGGCGAAGGCAGGGCAGCCAGAGCGAATTTTGACGCTCTTGCCGCTTCTGGTGTGAACGCACAGTAACTCTTGAGCAGGCAGATGAGTGAGTGAGTATAACAAGCTGTTGATGTTGAGTGGTTTTGAATATCAGATATACAGTATTTAATATCTTCTGCTGGAGAGAGAGGTCTGGTAGAAGACTGGATCTAACAGCATAGATGCCATTAAAGCAGAGTCATATAATTAGAGAAGCGTTTCCACTTACGGCAGACCTAACTAAAGCAGCATAATTATGAGTTGAGGGATACATACACAAGTGTATGCCTGGCTGTAGAGAGGAGTCTTTAGTCTAGAGTGTTAGTCCCGAACTTTCACGATTTGATCTACAATGAAATCAAACACGTTTGCAGTATGTATATGAATAATATATTTTGAAGACCAGAAAGTGAAAGTCTCTTCAACCAACATTCACAGCAGACTTTATTTTTAACCTTCTCTTTTATGGACATTGTTGTTGATGTTGGACAAGTATATCATTTCTGTATTCAGCATTGTGTCTGTATGATTGTAAATAGATGATATTCTGAGTCCATTCATTGACTTTTAAGATACAAATTGGTTCAAAATATCTGGAAGTGGTTTAGTTTCTCTTTGACTGTGATCTGTGCATAAATTATGTAAATTTTTTTGCACTTTTGCAGCAGAAATTGCATCTTTTTATGCAAAAGAAATTATATTAAATGCACACACAAATAAATTCTTTGTCCTCCTTCTTGACTACAGATCAGAATTGGGGATTTATAGATATATCAAAGGGCGATCGTGCCTTTTCTGTGATAGGCCCACATCTCTGGAACAGTCTCCCTTTCCATGTGAGGTCAACTTCATCATTAGCCATTTTTAAATCTTCTTTGAAAATGTATTTTTATTCTGTAGCTTTGAATAAGTCCTTGAATAGTATGAAATGGATAAATACATGATGTTGTATTTAAAGGTATTTTTATTATGCTAATATATGTATATATACACTCTGTCATTGTATATTTATTTGTTTGATCTGTAATGCACTTTTGGTCCACTTCTGTTGTTTTTAAATGTGCTCTAGAAATAAAGGGTGACTTGGTGTAGTGGTGAAGAAGTTCAGCTGCGAGATCTTTTCACTGTGTGCTGAGAGTAAGTTTTGACTTTGTCAGTGTGATGTGAGTCCAAAGACTAGATCCAAGCAAACCATTTGTTGTTTAATAATGGCTGTTTAATATCCTTTCATTTCTCTACAGAAAAAAACAACAAAATAAACATTTAATTGTAATCACACATAGCATGAATGCTGCAAAGAAGCCATTCAACCAAACAAACGCTGTCAAAGACCCTGCCGCAAGTTTTAAAGAGACAGTACGGTTTTAGCACCTGTTATACATATCCAAGTTAATACTTGTAAATAGTTCAAATTATGAATGAAACAACAAACATGTAACAATATATTGCATATATGCAAAATAATATATGCAATTCAATACACTATATTTATTGATGTAATCCATGGACAACATTTAAAAAAGAAAAAGATTTTTTATTTACCAAAATGAAGAAAACTAATGCTAAATAAAATGTGTAAAAAAAATTTTTTTTTTCCCTTTTTCTCCCAATTTGTAATGGCCAATCCCCATTGTGCTTTTAAGTCCTCATGGTGGCGTAGTGACTCACCTAAATCCGGGTGGCGGAGGGCGAACCTCTGTTGCCTCCGCATCTGAGACTGTCAATCCGCACGTCTTATCAGGTGGCTTATTGAGCACGTTGCTCCGGAGATGTAGCGCATGTGGAGGCTTCACGCTATTCTCCGCGGCATCCACGCACAACTAACCACACGCCCCATTGAGAGCGAGAACCACATTATAGTGACCACGAGGAGGTTACCCCATGTGACTCTACCCTCCCTAGCAACCGGGCCAATTTGGTTGCTTGGGAGACCTGGCTGGAGTCACTCAGCATGCCCTGGATTAAAACTCACGACTCCAGGTGTGATAGTCAGCGTCTTAGAAGGCCTCATGTATTATGGATAACTAAATAAATTAAATAAATTAAAGAGAATTTCTTTCATACTGTATGCAAGCGAAATGGACATTATAACTGAACTATACCCAAATTAATTGAAATTAAAAGCTAAATTGATGGTTTGCAATATATCAAATCGTGAAATGTGTGTTGCAATATGTATTGTGACTTGGCTGACGATACCCAGCCCTTATTTATATATATATATATATATATATATATATATATATATATATATATGCCACTGCCAATTACGGCTGTGCAAGGAAAATGTATGATAAAACCACTAACCATGAGAACCGAGCGGGACCGGCCCTCTCACGCAGTGCTGACGAACCTGCTCTGCACTTGCACAAATTCTGTAAAATATTGTTTATTAGGGGAGCGCAAGTCATTTTTATGGCATGCTTTTAATAGTCTCTACATGTATTAATACTGTTAACTGCATTTGCAATTCAGTAATAGAATGGCATGTCAGGGGCCGCTTCAGTTACATCACGGATTCATCCACACTGCCAGATCTGGAACGTCCTGAAAAATAGGCAAAATAGGGTGTGAGAGTACAGCTACACCAACTCACAGATATAACGGTTCAGTAAACACGATAGAAACACACAAATCAACAGAGTCAGCAGTAAATAAAGATGCTTCAAATGTTAAACTCATTGATCCGTCACTAAAAGACACATCAGATATCTGCTCTGAGAGCTCTGGACCAGTTTTAATTGAAAACTGAATTAGATTTTTTCACTTATGATCAGATCAATCTGAAAATAATCCAAATAACTGCAGGATGTTCACCTTAACATTAACATCAGTTTTCTCTGCACTTACATAGTGTCTATTTTAACCTTAGCGGTTAGCAAAGTGCTTTACACTGTGTCTCATTCACCCATTCATACACCAATGACTGCAGAGATGCCATGCTAGGTGCTAGCCTGCCATTGGGAGCAACTTGGGGTTCAGTGTCTTGCCCAAGGACACTTCGATATGTGGAGTCATGTGGGCCGGGAATCAAACCGCCAACCCTGAGACTAGTGGACAACGCGCTCTACCACCTGAGCCACAGCCGCCCCAGTTTTCACATGTGAAGCCTTGTATGTGTTTAGTCCTCTGTGATATTCAAATATCTTTAGTTTTAATAAGAATTCGTTTTTTGCCTCAAAAAAAGGTTCACCCTAAAATGTTCTCACATGAGGACCTGTTGTTTTTAGAGCTTCTTTCTTGAGCTCATAAACGTACAACAGACATCAAGAATTCTGAAAATGATGATGTATCGTTGGAGACAGCTAACAAGTCATCCATTTCCTGAAACTGTAGTAATTATGTTGCACATTCGTCATTCGTACGTTGGTTCAACAGGAGGAATAATAATCCTTTTTGAGGAGATCGAATGGATGTTAAATTATATCCCATGTCCGTGCACAACTGAAAGCCATTTATCGTGAGAAAGCTGCTTAAGTCACACTTAAGCGACATTCGCGTATATCTACCGTGTTACATCGTTCTCTTTATCCCCATTTACTTGCAGCTATGTAAGTTTCCCTGGTGCATTTGAGTACATACAGTAGAGCATGCACACTCTTCAAAAACCTATACTGTATGAATGCTACTTCTGCACTGACGTGGCCAAATAAACCAATAATCTCATCCATGAGCCACATTCTCCAACATACACCTGTGTTAAATAACTATATCTAAACTTTTGAAAGGACTCTATGCATGGACGCTTTCAGCATTTAGCCACAAAATCATCCAGCGCACTGCCGGAAAAGATCTTCAAAGTGTACTGCCTTAACGATGCTCTTGTGAAACACACCCCAGATGAGGTTTATAATGCATGTGCTCCAGTTTTCAGATCGTTCCTCAGATCGCTGCCCATTACAAGAATGTGTCTTATCTTAAAATTCTGTTCAACTTATTGCAAACTTGAGGTAACTTCAGAGTACTAAACTGTTGACAGAGTGCTCATTTAAATATTATAATGAGTACTCTGGAAAAACTTGAGCTACTCACCATAGACAGTAACTTCGAATCTCATGTGTAAATTGACTCTGCTGCTGTTGATCTTTAGGTCATATTCTCCAGCGTCTGTGATCGTGCTGTTAGTGATGGTGAGAGATCCAGTCTGTTTGTTGACCTTCAGTCTTCCTCTGAATTTCCCATCAAGAACATCCTCATATAATGAGATTGATTCATCCTCTTTGTTTTTGTTAGCTATGATAGTGTTTCCAAATTTCCACACTACCATGACATCTTCTATCCCAGTAACTAACGTTATTAGATTGACAGAGTCAGCCCACCATCACTGGCACTGTAAACACTTCCTCACCTGGAGAACAAATAGCAAAAGTTACTCAAAAAGGATTCACAGAAAGACAATACAATAAGAGCACCTGTTATGGTTTTGACGTCTCATACAATAGATTTACATGCATCCAAGTTCAAAAACAACATTTTAATTGAAGCATTACCTTTTTTCCATACCAATGATCAGTTCTAAAGTATTCATTCTAAACTCCTCCTTTAAGAGAGCAAACCCTACTCTGATTGGTCCGTTCTAAAGCATTCATTCTAAACTCCTCCTTTCAGAGAGCCTATTCTGCTCTGATTGGTCAGTTTTAAAGCATTCATTCTAACTCCTCCTTTCAGAGAGCCTACTCTGCTCTGATTGGTCAGTTTTAAAGCATTCATTCTAACTCCTCCTTTCAGAGAGAATACTCTGCTCTGATTGGTCCATTCTAAAGCATTCATTCTAAACTCCTCCTTTCAGAGAGCCTACTCTGCTCTGATTGGTCCGTTCTAAAGCATTCATTCTAAACTCCTCCTTTCAGAGAGCCTACTCTGCTCTGATTGGTCAGTTTTAAAGCATTCATTCTAACTCCTCCTTTCAGAGAGATACTCTGCTCTGATTGGTCCATTCTAAAGCATTCATTCTAAACTCCTCCTTTCAGAGAGCATACTCTGCTCTGATTGGTCCGTTCTAAAGCATTCATTCTAAACTCCTCCTTTCAGAGAGCCTACTCTGCTCTGATTGGTCCATTCTAAAGCATTCTTTCTAAACTCCTCCTTTCAGAGAGCCTACTCTGCTCTGATTGGTCCGTTCTAAAGCATTCATTCTAAACTCCTCCTTTCAGAGACCCTACTCTGCTCTGATTGGTAAGATGTCCCAGTCTGTTCTGATTGGTCTACCGCTAGGTATAGGGTAATGTAGACCAGAGGTGGGTTTTGTGTTACCAAATGACATAGGTAAGTACAGGAAGTAAGCCTGTAATTACTAACGACTCGTTTCAGGTGTTCAGAATCGTTTTTTTTTTCTTTTGGGAGCCAATAACTCCATTTTTTGTGCACTTAAACAGCTATAAATGATCTGGTCACCATTCACTTGCATTGTATGGACCTACAGAGCTGAAATATTCTCCTAAAAATCTTCATTTGTGTTCTGTAAATGAAAGAAATTCTTACACATCTGGGATGGCATGAGGGTGAGTAAATGATAAGAGTCATTTAACATAACACTAGGCTTTCTTTCTCTTGGGTACTCGACATTCAACTCCTGAACACCCATCGTGACCGGACACTAGAGGTCTGCAACCCAACCCGGGCCCGACGGGACCGGAGAACCTGATGGGTTCGGGTCAGTTCTTCAAGTAGGACTTTGGATTCGGGTCGGGTTCTGGCTTGTAATTAATGAGAAAATAAACAGGCCTACGAACGGACGGGTTAGAGGCTGTTCACACCGAATGTGTTTTTGCATGCGTCTGTTCTGTTTTCCCATTGTTTTCCTATGTAAACACATGCTGGACAGATACTGTTGACTGTTGCGCCATGTCTCGCTGTTACTTCAGCGTCTCGTGCAGGACCAGCACTGTTTAAACAAATCAGGACTAAATGTATCGTTTTATTTTTTGTTCTGGGCCAAGAGGACCAAGAGAACCGAACTACAAGTGTGAACACAACCTAAGTGAACTGTACACTGACAACCACCTAAGATGTTCTGGCTTCAGATTAAAGGTTTGTTTTGAGTGTTCACATAAAGGTAAAAATTAGAGCATAGTCAATAGTTCTACGATCTAAACATGACAATCATTACATTAAAAGAGTTGATCTACTCACCTCTGACAGTAACAATTATTCTCTTATATGTGATCTCTTCAGTGGTCTTCAGTTTATAAACTCCAGTGTCTGTGCGTCTGCTGTCTTTGATGATGAGAGATTCAGTCTGATGATCCAGCTTCAGTCTCTCTCTGAATTCATCTTTAACAGGTTTGATCTCCCTTCTCTGATTTGAGCTATAAGAGTCTCTCCATAATACACGTTCACATCATCTGTGTTAATTTGATCATCATCATTGATTAGAGGGACAGATTCTCCCTTCATCACTAACACTGTCTTATCATCTGTATCAATTCCTGATAGAAGAGAGAAATATTAATGAGAAATCTTGACATATGAACAGGTGGATGTTCTCACTGCACTGAATACTGTGTGCAAACAAAACATCAGACATGTCTTAATCATTACAGACAACTGTATCAACAGTCTGTATTTCAGTATAATCAGCGTTGAGAGTGACAGAATCTCCCTCCATCACTAACACAAGCAGTAAGCACTAATCTACTATGACTATTATAATTTAAATTATAATTATTACATTGAAAAACTCACTGAAGTTACTCACCATAGACAGTAACATCAAATTTCTGGTGTACAGTTGCTCTTCTGCTGGTGATGTTTAACTCATATTTTCCCGAGTCTGTGATGTTGAACTCTGTGATGGTGAGAGATCCAGTGTGTTCGTTTACCTTCAGTCTTTCTTCGAACTTCCCATCAAGAACGTCTTTTATCGAGACTGTTTGGTCAGTTTTCTTTTGTCAGCTATGACAGTGTTTTCAAAACGCCACTCTATCGCGGCATCCTTCTGTATTTTAGTAAATGTGATTAGTGAGACAGAATTTCCCTCCTTCACTGTCTTTCTGATCATTTCTTTACCTGGAGAACAAATAGTAACAGTTATTCGAACAAAAAGAAATCAAACATTGTCAGTAACATCAGTAAACATAAACCGTAAAAAGGGCAAGACCACAAAGAAACCTCAGAAAATTAATGTATTGCTTTTTTCCGAGGCACTAGGGCCCAAAATAACACAATGTTCTATGTACTAATTTTAATTTATTTGATGGGATTTTACCCTTGATGGTATAAAAAAAGAGGTTATGTTTGGCTGTGATAGCCAAATATAGAGTATAGAGTTAACGTAACAATATGTACCATCCTCTATCGTGGACTCCAACAACGCCGTGGCTGAGTCAAGGGCACTCTCCCTCCCATTGCTCGCCGGTCTAGATAGCGTCCATTTGGTTGAACCACTTCCACTTTTTCTTGATGTTTCTGTGAAGTTTTTTTTACTTTTCCCTACACTGTTGGTCCAGTGGTGCAGCCAAAAGCTGAGACACTTCCGAAAATAAATTTTTGTTTCAGCGTCATTTAATTAAGTCGCTAATCGAGAGGACCGTCTGCACATCGTTTATTGACCACGTTGTGGTTTTGTGCACAGCCATTTCTTTTTACAATTCAAAAGTCACGTGAACAAATAATACTGCTATCGCTGTATAACTTTAAAACTAGCGGGCTGATGTCCCATCGCAAATCCAGTGACGCTGGTACTGACAATTCTCTCTGAGCAATCAGTGATCTGCAGGGTTTTGACATCACATTTAGTATCGGCTCGGCCCACTTGGAAACTTCGACTGAGGTGGTACTAAAAAAGTACTAGGTACCAGGTACTATCCACAGTGGAAAACCCCCAAAAGCTGAGCAGAGTCGAGTCGAAGTTGTACCGTGCAGAGGAAAAGCCCCATAAAACATATGATTGGTTTGATCTATAGAGACATGGAACTTTGGGTGGATACAATGGCATTGCACAGGAGGGCTAAGGCAGATGGCTATGTGACAGATGACCATGGGTGCTTATAATTTTTAAATTGTGCAAGGAGAATTCATACGTCAGTCAGGTGCTTCGACCAAAAATTATTCTGTATAAGATGCTCCAGTGTTTCCTTGCTCAAACATCCTCGATAAGCTTCCTCCGTCTTCAATCCTCGCCTCCTTGCAATGCATTTAGAGAATTAATACTTCCTTAATGATGGCGGACTTCGATTTGTTTCTGGGTCATGGCCTTGAGGATGGAGGAGCTCGGAAATGAGGATGCACAATTTAGGAAATGAGAAGCATCCTGTATCAATGGGAAACAGACAGATGAAGTGAGGGGCAAGTTTCTGGGACAAGATCTTAAGGAGTAGGTCTTTAGAAGAAACCACACTCCTTGTTCACAGGTGTAGATATAGCCTGAGGAGAGATGCCCATCCTCCTAGATTTGACTTGGTTCTAAAACTTAAGGTGGCATCCAGCTCCTGCAAAGGGAATAGACGGGGTTGGTATCCCAGACAGCACTGATATGGAGATAGGCCGATGGAGGAGACTGGCAGGGAGTTATGGCCGTACTTCTCCCAAGAAAGGTGTCGACTCCAAGTACAGGGGTAGCTGGAAGCCAGACATTGCAGCATGTGCTCCAGATCTTGATTGGCCCACTCTGTCTGGCCATTAGTTTGAGGTTGAAAACCGGAGGATAGGCTAACAGAGGGGCCAAGTAGGAGAGTTGGGGGACTTATTTCTGGAACAGACAGAGCGGGCGGGAAGGAACTGGCTGAGATCATTGGCCGTTGGCAGCCAACAGAAGCATTGGTGAACAGATGCTAGAGTTCTCCTAATACCTTTGGACCAGTCAAGATGAGGATTGTCCTTGACAAGCCAGAGGTGGCACTGAGCAATAGGAACAAAGAGTCAGATGAACAGATAAAAATGTATCTTCTCTCTATGATTGCCAGAAATAAGCATACACACCAGTACCCCCAGTGCTACGGCAGGCATTGGATTTTACTGGGCAAGATAATAAAAAATCTCCAAGCTGACCACAGTAAAGGCAAAACCCCTGCATAATGTGTTAACGTCCTTCCCGCTAAGGACAGGTGGGAGTGACCAATCTACCTAGGCTCAGTTTCAGAAAGATCTGCCAGATGCTGACTAGAAATGGATGGAGGAGAGTTTGGTTGCTGCCACTGTGCAGATCTCTACAGGAACGTTAAGCAAGGTGATTGTCAACTCTGATGCCAAATCCACTAACTCGTCCGAATACAGTGGGACATTTACGTGTCATGAGCTCATCCTTAACATCCTCAAAGAGCCCATGCAGGAAGATATCAGACATGGAGAGAAAATTCAACCAACAGGACACACCCAAGGTGTGGATTTCGATGACAATATCAGTTACTGAGCGATTCCCCTAAGACAATGCCAGCAAGTGTCGATCTGCCTCTCTGCCATGCAGAGAGCGATCAGAGACTAGGGAGCATCAGTGTTTCAAACTGCTGTGGCCCGATCTCAAGTGTCAGAGGAGAATGTGGCTGATTGAAGAGTGATGACCTGAAAACACTGAGACAGGAAGGCCTGACAGGTATTAGGCTCAGTGTCAGAGAGGGGGAGACATGGTTTGGGGGGCTAAAATCTCTGTGGGTGGAGCTGGAAAAGAAGCACAAACCACATGCTGTGGTTGCCAGGCCCAGTTGGTGAAGCTAGAAGCTGAAGCTTATGCAACTTGGGCCACCTAGGAATCCACAACCTGGTTGACGGAGCTTAGTTGGGTTATGTGACAACCCCAATCAGGTTCCTTGGTGAGCCACAGAGCTTCCAACCAACCATCCTCTGCTGAATCCATAGCTGTAAGATTGTACTATCAGGCAGATTAAATCAGCACTCTGATGCAGAAGATGGCCAAGTAAATTTAAGTATTTATTGATCTACAAATTATTCCAAAAGCCTTGTCGAATTCAAAAACTTAAAAGCATAAAACAACAAAAGCTGGAAAATGGTGACTCAAGCAGAGTTGCAAAAATGGAGTCATGAGGGAGAGAATGCATGCACAGAAAGACAAATTAACACACCTGTGACACCAGTGAACTGTACTCGAAATAGTCTTGCTTCGGTCTAAAGGTTCGTTTTGAGAGTTCACAAAGATACAATTTCAGAAACAATCCAAGAGTGGAAACATTTAATCACACAGCACTAAAAAATGTTCATTGAGCTCTGATCTAAATATGATCATTATTATATTAAATGTGTTGATCCACTTACCACTGACAGAAACAATACATTTCATGTATGTGTTCTCTTCACTGCCACTGATGATCTTCAGTTCATATAGTCCAGAGAATGTGATTTCAGTGTTTGTGATGGTGAGAGATCCAGTCTGATGATTCAGCTTCAGTCTCTCTCTGAATTCATCTTTAACAGGTTGGATCTCCCTCTTCTGATTTCAGCTATAAGAGTTTTTTCAAAATACACATTCAGATCATCTGTGTTTATATGATCATCATCGGTGATTAGAGGGACAGATTCTCCCTTCATCACGAACACCATGTTCACTTCATCTGTGTTTATAAGATCATCATCAGTGATTAGAAAGATAGGATTTCTCACTTCATGTTGCAGCACCACATAGAAGAGAGGAATATAGGAGAAAAATGTTGACATTAGAACAGGCGAATGTTCTCATGCTTGCGCACCCTCTCTCTCTCTCTCTCTCTCTCTCTCTCTGTTTCTTTCACTCTTACCCATACTCACACACACAGAGACTCAAGCAACACATGAAGCCTTGATGTCAATGCACTCCAGGGACTTGATCAATACAAAAGTTTCTATATTATCTGGAATAACATTTAATATCTGTGGAAAGCACCTTCATGCTCTCTCTCGCACTCAACCACACTCACACACGTAAGTGAATGAATGTAACTCTGAAGGAAACTGGTCTCAGAACAGTTTGAAAAGCACCTTCCATCCTACTACCATGTACAGCCTCTGAAGGCAGCATTTTCCTGTTTTCAGATGCAGACATAGATAAAAGCATGCAACAAACAAAGCCTTTGTGGAAAAGCAATATACAAGAATAGTGACACTACCATGATGCTGTTGAGTAGTTTACTTACATTTTGAGGCAATTTCAAGCACTATTCCCTGCTGATGAGCGACACAACAAACAGAGGTAATCCTCAACACTCTCTCTATCATTTTTGTCTCTTTCTCTCTCAATCAGGGGCGTAGAACCAAATGTGGTACTTTGGTGACTTAAACTTACTTACTTACTTAGACTTACTTTGGTTACTTTTTTAGGGTTAATTTGTCCCTGACCCATATGTAAAATCAATAACAAGGAATATTTCTATCATCGGCGTAATATAAGCTTGATATATCGCATTGATGTTTTTACAGTTATGTGCCAAGAGGGGGCAGTCGAAGCACAAGCTGTATAAGCAACAACAAGCAACACACCTCATCACATCAACAAGAGCAACAGACAGCAGCACAGCCTTCCACAGTGTTTAAAGACATAAAGCATAACAGAATTCAGGGGCATCCTAAAAACACAGCGCTTTTGACTAGAGACAATGAAATCCATCGAGAAGTAATGCAGCCATAATAATACACTCCAAAGTTGTCGTTCTGTCATGTGCAGTAGCGGATTTAGGCATGTGCGACATGGGCAGTTGCCCAGGGCGGCATCTTGCGGGGGTCAGCACGAGGCACCCACACAGACACCACTGAAGCGGGTTTCGCCCAGGGCACCATACAACCACCACCACTATGTTCTTTTGCTCCATCAGGTGTAGGTAATACTTACACATTTTTGTTTGTAGTTTGGAGATCCTGCGGCGATAGTAAATTACAACAGCAATAACAGCTGCAGCTACAGCCACAAAGAGCAGAACAGCACCAGCTATTCCTACTATTCCACCTGAAGATAGACTCGGATCTGAAACAGCTAAAGAGAGACAGTCATTAGGACACTGAAAGGGGAACCAGTTATGTGCAAGTTCTTCACTCACAGTCACTGTTAACTGAATTGTTCAGTTATAATAATATCACAGATGTCTAGTTTTATTGGACAAAGATACTGGAGCTTGGTTAGTTAATAATCTTGTTGCATTGACCTTTATAATTCTACTTCTACTTTCCAGTGCACTAGAATGTTCAAACTTTAGTATGTTAACCTCAGAGCAGCCTCAGACAGTTCCATTATGCCCAAAACCATTAAGAATCTTTATCTCTGATTTACTGAATGTGTCCTGATGTGTGACTTCGGCATGCTGGGAGATTCAAACTGTTTCTGTGTTCCTGCCAGTGTTTCTATGATATACTTCAGACTGTGAGTAGCTGTTAATGTTTAACCAATAGTTACTTTTTTTTGCTGCAGTTACTTTCTGAGAGTAAAAGGAAACCTAACTGCAGTCTGAAAGTATTTATCATGATACTAGTCTGACAGGTTCATCGGCCACAAGCTTGATTATCAATGCATTAACACCACATTATAAACCATTTCCCTAAATCCAAAAATTTTACCCCAGTGTTTCCTGTGTTAGACTGTGTCTAATTTATGCCGCCACAGTTTCATAATGAACCGAAAATATTTGTACACTTCTCATAACAACATAAGAGGTCTCTAACATTGTGTTTTGCGCCATTGCTTCGGCAAAGCAAAGCATTTTCTGAAAATGCTTGTGCTAATGCGCGCTTGACGGTTCAAAATTCTGCCAAAATAACCATCTTGGTGAGGTATTCATGTAAACAAAGAACATTATGTCTAAAGTGAACGTCACCAAATAATAACATTTTGATTTGTATCAAACTGTCAGACTTGTAAGCTAACAGACCTGCTGCTGTCTAGTGTGTCATTACAATTATCAAACAACCATAACAAGAAATCGAGAAAACCACTCACTGCTCTTGACTGGGTAAATTTAGTAGCTATAAAAAGTATAAATGTATTATAATCATACAGTGAAGACCAGAAGTAGCTTTATGTTGCATTTCATTCTGAATATTTACTTGAATACTTGATACTGGCAACAGCCCCCTCCCCTACTCAGTGCAGTTTACATTTCTGTTATATATATAGGTACACTATTAGGTTGGGCATCGGTCATAATTTTAGAAAGATATCCAACATAAACTTTGACATGTTACTTGAGGATGTAACAAATGTCCCTTTTTATCTCTGAACAAGTAACTTTTATTACTCTGACAAGTGAATGACCAATTTACTTCGGAGGACAAGCACAACAATACTTAAAGTCAAGCCCTGGCTCAAATGTACGCTCTACTCGATTTTGTGTTTTGAACATTTGTGAACTGTGTTAAACTCCATCTCGTTTACCATGATTTATTTTTGTGACTTCTTTGCCATGCTATCACCATCCATATCTATACAACCAATGTGGTTATTTTCCCCCTCCACCAAGCATTTTATCACCATTATTATAAACACACACACACACAGAAAAAGACAAAATCTGTAACAACGGCCAGTAAACTGTTACGGATAACGTTTACAAGTATGGAATGAATCTACAAAAAGAGAGTGATAAACAAGGCAAATGACATTGTGGGTGACAAGTGGCATCCCCTTGTCTCTTCATTTGAACTCTTGCCATCTGGTCGATGGTACTGCCCTCCCCAATTTACTAAAAACTGTTCCAAATTATCATTTGTTCTCCAAGCCATTAAGTTTTTAAATGGGTAATGCAAAAACAGATGGGATGTCCAGCTGGTCTGGCAATCCTATCTTAATTTGTTGCAAGTTGCACGGTAAGAATATTTGTATGTGAATGTCCATTGATGACTTTGTGATGAAATACCATGTTAGTATGCTGCAAACCAAATTTCCCTACAGAAACAAATAAAGTCTAACTAACTAATTAACTAAGAGTCGATCTACTCACCACTGACATTAAGACTGAATCTCCTGTATTTGGTCTCTCTGTTGTTGGTGATCTGTAGTTGATAAAGTCCAGTGTCGGTGATTCTGCTGTTTGTGATGGTGAGAGATCCAGTCTGATCCAGCTGCAGTCTGCCACTGAATCTCTCATCGGCATCATCAGATAATGAGATATTATTGTCCTCAAGATCACATTTAGCTATGAGAGAGCCTTCAGATCCAAACCTCCACAGTATTAGCTCATCTCCATGTGTTTTATAAACATCAGTGTATAGAGTGACGGGATCGCCCTCCATCAGTGACAGTGTCTTCAGTTCTTCTGTCTGTTCACGAGACACTCCTGGAGAATCTACAAGCACAATTCCACACAGGCTAAATTTACTTAAAACATATAGTCTTTGTTGACATTTTTCTAAAATCGGACTATTTCGATTTATTGTTTCAATTGCAAGTTATTTATGGCATGATCAGATTTTTCTTTTTGACTGCTATTGCTATCACCTTCACAATTAACTTGCATAGTTTACACCACTGATTAGTAGTAATATTTTGTTAAATGCCATATCTGAACCAAGGACTATTTGCTCTTACTAGGTGTAAACAGCACCTGCTCACACAGTGTGGCTTTTTTGCACTCCAATAGTCTAGTGGAAACAAACCAAACCTGTACCTATACTCATATCTGGTATGAGTTGCATGTACACACACACAAACACACACATATATATATATACAGTATATATATATTTATATATATATACACACACACTTAGCTTGAAGTCATTAAAACTCTTTTTTTGTCCCCTTTTCTCCAGGTGGCAGAGGACAAACCTCAGTTGCCTCCGCGTCTGAGACCGTCAATCTGCACATCTTATCACGTGGCTTGTTGAGCACGTTACCGCAGAGACCTAGCGCATGTGGAGGCTTCTCCATGGCATCCACTCACAACTCACCACATGCCCAACGAGAGCGAGAACCACAGCAAACATCAGAGCATATAAACTGTTAAAGGAGAATGTACACACAGTAATTACTGGATTAAAAGACTTAACACACTCACCACGGACAGTAAGATTATATTTCTGGTATGAGGTTCCTCTGCTGCTGCTGATCTCTACTTCATATTGACCAGAGTGTTTGATTCGGATGTTTCTGATCGTGAGAGATCCAGTCTGATCCAGTTGCACTCTGTCTCTGAACATCTTATCGTCACCATATGAAACTTTATTGTCATCTCCATCTATTCGAGCGATATAAAGGTGCTGAGGCGCAAACCACTGTATCAGAATATATTTAATTCCAGTGTAATCAATGTTTAGAGTGACAGAATCTCCCTCAGTCACTGACTTCACTTCATCTGTCTCAACACCAAACCCCCCTGCAGAAAGAAGAGGGACAGTTAGAGATGAAATACTATCTATACTGTCAACACTGATTAAAGTGTTGTATCTTTCTTGAGTGTTTTTCTTCACTGCTGTCACCGAACTTGATCAAGGAGCAATGCAATATTCTCTTTACAGGATTCCACCTCTTTTCAAGGCACAATTTTCAGAACATTTTATGCACCCAACACATGCATCCATTTAAATTTAGCTTTTATTTGGGCATTTCTGTGTTTTTTTTATGGTGGTTTCACACCTCCAGATAAGCAGTTTTCTCCATGGTCCACTGTGATTATTAATCTCCGTAAAGCTGTGATTTAATTAAATAAATACATAGTCTGTATGTGCTGGGCACTTCAGAGTGCTCTCTGTCTTAGCCATTGTTGAATTATTGAAAATTCATCACATACTGAGGTATAAAGGCCAAATCACTATCTATATCTATAGATCTACAGAAAAAACAGCAATAATAGCCTAATTTCACACAAGTTTAGTTGAGGGGTCAATGCTGTGCCCAATGCCCACATCTAGCGGCTCTTGAACATGACAATCGTTGCAGAAAGCATTATTGAGGGGCGAATTTACAAGCTTGCCACGCAAGAAAGTTTGATTGAGAAAAATGGCAATGGCTTAGATTGCTGAAATTAAAATTAGGACTCGTTTTTGTTAAGGTCTGTGTTTTTATATATCTATATACAGTGTATTTGGTGAATGTAATTACTGTAGTTCAGTAACTGGGGTCTCTGGACCAGGGCTGGATCCAGATCAAAATCACAGAGGGTGCTTCTGAAAATAGTGCGGGTGCTCTGTATAAAGCGGAGATGTTCAATTGTGCTCAAAATTTTGCATCACCTTGGCGAATTGGTAATATATGTACCATTTTTAAAGAAAACATGAGTGAGCAGGCAAAACACATTTCTTTATTTCTTATGGGATTCATATTCAACTGTAGGTTATAACAGAATGGCACAATCATAAAACACAACATGGCAACAAATAAAAAAATGAAATGCCCCCTATTCAAAAGTCTGCCGACCCTTAGTTCTTAATACTGTGTATTGCCCCCTTTAGCATCAATGACAGCGTGCAGTCTTTTGTAATAGTTGTCTATGAGGCCCCAAATTCTTGCAGGTGGCATTGCTGCCCATTCGTCTTGGCAAAATGCCTCCAGATCATGCAAAGTCTTTGGTTGTCTTGCATGAACCGCATGTTTGAGATCTCCCCAGAGTGGCTCGATGATATTAAGGTCAGGAAACTGTGATGTCCTCTCCAGAACCTTCACCTTATTCTGCTATAACCACTGGAGGGTCAACTTGGCCTTGTGTTTAGGGTCATTGTCATGCTGGAACGTCCAAGAGCATCCCATGCGCAGCTTTTGTGAACGCAAATTGACTGCCAGTATTTTCTGATAACATGCTGCATTCATCTTGCCATAAATTTTCACAAGATTCCCAGTGCCTTTAAAGCTCAGAAGCTCAGCCAGAAGCTGTGAGGCGTGCCAAGGTGTTGTCGGGCATATTGTAACAGGGCTTTTTTATGGCTTTGGCGCAATAAAGGCTTCTTTCTGGAACTCGACCATGCAGCTCAAATTTGTTCAAGTATCGTCGTATTGTGCTCCTTGGAACAACCACACAGTCTTTCCAGAACAGCCTGTATTTCTCCCGAGGTTACCTGTGGGGTTTTTCTTTGTATCCCGAACAATTCTTTTGGCAGTTGTGGCTGAAATCTTTCTTGGTCTACCTGACCTTGGCTTGGTATCAAGAGATCCCTGAATTTTCAACTTCTTAATAAGTGATTGAACAGTACTGACTGGCATATTCAAGGCTTTGGACCTTGTTATGCAGGTCTTTTGATGGTTCTTTTCTGCTCCCCATGGCTCAGTATCTAGACTGCTCAGTGCATCCACATGAGAGCAAACAAACTCATTGAGTACTTATACAGACACTAAATGCTGCGTCTGCAGATTAGGACACACTAA
Source organism: Xyrauchen texanus (assembly GCF_025860055.1). Taxonomy (NCBI): domain Eukaryota; kingdom Metazoa; phylum Chordata; class Actinopteri; order Cypriniformes; family Catostomidae; genus Xyrauchen; species Xyrauchen texanus. The sequence goes on from NC_068323.1 coordinate 1,847,786, forward strand.
GCACTTTTACTAAAGTTGATGCAGGGTCGCTTTTGCCGGGATAATGCAAAAGATGTGATCTATATCACACAGTAGCTTCTCTTCCGTTATTCAACAGTGACAACACACACACCTATATATATATTAAATAAATAAATAAACAAACCTAGTGAGATTCCTTTGTGAGATTTCTAGTGGATAGAAAATGTATAAATCTTAAAGTATTTTTATTAAGAATTTGAGTGATGATCAATCATGATTAACACACACCAAAACACTTACAAAAAAAATTAAACGTTATAATAATTGCTAAAGACCCAATGCACACCTTAAACACAATGCAACTATTTTAAACACGAGTTATGGCTAATTGTCCAAAAAAAAAAAATGATTTGAAAGAGCTATTTCTTAAGATAACTTATGTTCGACTACAAAACTTCATACACATTCCTTTACTCTCTGCAGTATATCTGTATAAAGTAATTTTGTGTTCTAAAAATGCTATAATTACAATGAAATAATAGAACAACAGGTTCATTGTACATGTTCTGCTTAGTTTGTAAGAAGTGAAAATGAAAGTGTTACATAATCTAACAGAAATCAAACACTTACCGACCAAGTATAGTGAGAAAAACAATGCAGGAATAAAAGAGTTCATTTTTCTATAGAGTTGAATAAAAAATGGGTGATCAGTGGAGATTATTTAGATGAATCTGCTCCAATCAGTCCATTAACGTTTGTCTTCTCTGAACCGCACCCAGACTGATCGAGAGAGAGAGAGAGAGAGAGAGAGAGAGAGAGAGAGAGAGAGAGAGAGAGAGAGCTAAACAAGACGAAACCCGACAGAGACTTTATCACCGACAGACTGAGATTCACTGATGTCTCTTCTGATTCACAGGTGTTGTCCACAACAAATCCTCTACAAAGACAGAAAACAATGCATATGAACGATGTGGCAGTTCTGAACGAAATCGATTCCAAAAATATTCCATTGCAAGGCATTGGGAATCGAGAATAGACTCTAAACTTGGAATCGATTCCTCTCGGGGAAATGGACTGATATATTAATTTGAATGACCACTGAACTTCAGCACATCGGACAGCTGCTTTCCAGATCCATACTGTAGTCTGTCAGTATTTGACTTTGAATCAAACTTATAATCCAATAAAATGCACATGTGTGATGGAAAATTGTTGCATAGCAACAGCTTCAACCGATGATGCAACACCAGTCTGCACCAGGAGATGGCAGAGGAGCATCAAGTCACCTCAAGTTCACTTCAGTAAATGTGTAAGTGAAAGTTTCAATGATGAATGGACTCAAAAGCAAGAGTCTAACGCTTCTCTACTCATTCTCAATATTTTTACAGTAGGCCCATGTTTTGCATATGTGTATTTAATTCTTTTTACACAATTATTACTTTAATTTACCAAAATGTTAAATATGCATTATGAAATATATTGCAATGTTATATGAAAGAAACCAGTACACAACCTTGATTTTTAAATAAAACTAATGTGTATATTTGGAGATTTTTTATTTAGTGGACATCTGTATATCAATATAAACCTCTTTATAACAAGATCAACTCAGGCCCGGTTCTGTGGGGGTGCATGAGGGTGCTTATCACCCCCAAACAAACCTTACAGCACCCTGTGTGTAATTGCAGACCAGGGCAAACTACTGCCTGTGAGTCCATTTAATATTAATGTTTTTTATTAGATATTTCATTCATCTGGCTTTGGGACCTATCGCACATCCACAATTTTTTATAAGCTAAGGGTTGCCAGATAATATATGCAACACCTCAACCAGAGATTTATACTGTGACAAATTGGAGAAGAGGAATAAAACTAATTGTAAATGTGACTCTAGTACAGTTTTTATTTATCCATCAATATCTTTATCTTTAAAATACTCCCATCACTTAAATCTGCCCAGTAAAACCAGTGCTTTCTAGGAACCCTAAGCAATACTCAAAAATGCCCCCTTCTAGTTTCTGGATTAAAAAAACATTTTTTATGTAATTTTTTGTTCTCCTTTTCCCCTCATCAGTAACAGTTCTCTTTCCGCACTATACTTCCTACAATACATAATGACATGTTCTACTGTTTCTCTGACTCCACACCATTCACAAAGTCAAGATGCTTTAATATGAACTGCATACTATTGATAAGTCCAGTATGTCCCAATCTCAATATTATATTTTCATCTCTCCTGCTCCTCCCAGAGTTCCTTCCCCTTCCCACTATTAAGTATGGATGCCTTTAGGTTCTGTATCCAATATTGTTGCCATCTCTGATATATCTTCTTTTTATTAATGACTTGATATCTGACCTACCATGTGAGACCTCCATTTCCACTGTATTCCCTTCCATTGCTTGCTTTGCCAATCTATCCGCCTCCCCATTCTCCTTCACTCCCACATGTGCAGAGACTCACACAAACTGTATCTTCACTCTTAACCGCTGTAACGTCTATAAAAGATGAAGAATTTGCAATATAATATCTTACCTTGTTTCAGATTGCCGAACATCAAGACTTACCAGAGCAGAACTTGAGTCTGAGCATATTAATGCATGTTGTAGATTTATCTCACATATACATTGTATTGCTATCATTATCTCCATAAGTTCAGCAGTGTACACTGATAACGGATCAGATATCTATTTCTTCTTTGGAATGGTAAATGCAATCCCAACCTATCCACTATTTGGATTATGTGAATATGAGTATATTATTTCTAGAAAGTGATCATAAATACCCCCTCACTCATATCACTTCTTATTCATTCTGACATTTTGTCAAGCCTCCAACAATGTCAGCTTCACCATTGGTGAGGCAGATTCAACAAGGAGTTGGTGACACATTCACTTTTGATGCATATAAGTATTTAAACCCATTTCATTTACTTTAAGTCAAATAAATGAAAAGGTGTTTAAACAAAATTGTTGAACATTATAAATTCAGTATCATTGGTTCATTAAAATGTACTACCTGGTTCTTGGACAGGCAGGTCTTTGGGGATAGGTCTTAGTCTTGGTCTTAGGGGGTTTTGACTTCACCTCTGCCTGTAAAGCGGGAACTCTGTTTCTTCACCCACCATATTGGGTGTTACTTTTTCTCCCTTTCATTTTAATGCAAGTGTACCGTCTCGAGCTAAACAATCTTTGATCAGAAGAGTTTTTAGTTTTTGTTCCAGTTTCTACACAACTGGACATCCAGATACACCTGTAGACCAACTAAACCTCTTTAAATATCACAGACAAATCTCTCTCTCATAAAAAACACATTTTGCCTTTTGGTTTTGTGAGTTGAGGTGAGTTTAGGTTATGGACATCCATCCATCCATCCATCGTCAACCGCTTATCCTGTGTACAGGGTCGCGGGGGGCTGGAGCCTATCCCAGCTAACATTGGGCGAAAGGCGGGGAGGTTATGGACATATGAATATAAAATCACTGACAGTCGATCAGCACAACCTTGTTTGATATGAATCAGTCTGATTTTATCGGACATGTTATTTGAAGATCAGTTAGTCATATATTTGACACTGATTCACAGGTGCTTTATGGTCATTTCACATGTGATTTGGTTACCTGACTGGATTTACCTGTAAGTAACTGTTATCTCTCAGATCCTCAACGATCATTTCAGTCAGATTCATTACGTACAGTGCTGTTGTGTTGCTCCTTTATTCTCCTCAGATTCACCATTAATTATTAATAATTGCTCCCTTTATGACAAATAAACTGAAGAATTATTATTAAGAGGAAAATGTTTCCAAACTTATTGTTATTATGTTATTTTACACGAATCATTCAAAATCTGAATCTAAATTAAAAAGGAACTTTTTGTCAAACAGCAGACAACAATAATACTGAAAACAGCCGAGATGATTTCATGAATATTTATTGAACTTGTGCTCTCAGTTTCATCTGAAGACTGCAAAGAGATTTAAAGTCTAGATTAAAAGTACATGTCAGTCAAACAAGTTATTAAACTGAATCCCGATGATTAAAACATAAAAAAATACTGTTAGGCTAATATAGATTTTCACATACAATCAGAGCAGTTTAATCTCAACATCAGAATATGATTTATACTGTAGTCCCCTTCTGATCGGACACATCTGTGCTCTGATGAGAGCGTTCTTCATCTGTAACATCTGTAAATGCAAAAGAGAAACAATATGATCAATGTATGAAAGACGAGCTTCTTCCAGTCTGTGTGCATTACCTGTATGCCGGGAGAATAATAGCAATAATTATTAAATAATGATAAATAATACAGTCACATAAAAGCTGGTATAATCTGATGAATTAAGTGTTTTCATTTCCTATTGAGAAATATTTTTAAAGTTATTTGAAGAAGTTTAAGTTTGCTATAAAAAGTACATTATGTACGTAACAGCATAAAAATTAATGCCAAAATATTAAATGTCAAATTACAATTCAAAATTTGTTGAATGTAAGACAAAAATGCACATTTAAAAGTTAAAATGTCATCTATGACATCTTATGGAGTGGTGGTGGCGTAGTGGGCTAATGCACACAACTGTTAATCAGAAGGTCAATGGTTCGAACCCCACAGGCACCACCATTGTGTCCTTGAGTAAGGCACTTAACTCCAGGTTGCTCCGGGGGGATTGTCCCTGTAATAAGGGCTCTGTAAGTCGCTTTGGATAAAAGCGTCTACCAAATGCATAAATGTAAATGTAAATGTACTCAACTTCAGAAAGGTCAGGAGGTGCAATGCTGGATCCCTGTACCCTCGAGGGCCACACTCTTAATTTTTATGATATATTTTATCTATATATATAGTAAACATTTTTATAGTAAGGATGTTGGTATGTTAGTTAACAGGATAGTTCGTCTAAAAATGTAAATTCTCTCATAATTTACCCAACTTCATGCCATCCCAGATGTGTATTTCTGACTTTCTTCTGTTGAAGACAAATGATTATTCAATTTATAAATCCTTTGCCTTTTTTTTAGTAATTTTTTTATTTTACTATAAATCTCCAAATGCCAGTGAAAGTAGAGATTCACCCACACCTATCATATCACTTCTGAATACATGGATTAAACCACTGGAGTTGTGTATATATTACTTTTATGCTGCCTTTTTGTGCTTTTTTGGAGCGTCAAAGTTCACTTTCATTGTATGGACCTACAGAGCAGAAATATTCTTCTAAAACTCTTCATTTGTGTTCTGCTGAAGAAAGAAAGTCACACACATCTGGGATGGTATTTTTGGGTGAACTCTCTCTTTTAGTCATTATTTTAAACATAAGGGGTGTAACAGTTTGATTTTCTGATATAGATCAGTTCTGTTGTCACTGTGATTGTCAACTAACAAACAGATGAGTGTTCAACATCACACTCACCAGACATGCGTTCAAAAACCATATATCAAAACATGTCATAAAGATTTGTTCACCCCTTTAGCGTTTAGCGTCGAAGTAGTTCACTAAAAATAATGTGCGTGAAGGCGTCTCAACGCCGTTACTGCAGAAAAACTGTTTTGTTTAGCTATAAATAATGTTGTCATGACGACCACATATATCTGATGAGATATTCAAGAGATTGGACAGATTCACGCCGTGTTGAAGTGAGATTGCGAGCGTGCATGTTTGATTGACAGACCGCTCGTGAGCGCATGTACTGTGTATAAACGCATGCGCAGACCGACCGTCGCTCTCATAACATCAGCCATGCTCCGATATGATTTGTGTTTTATTTGTAACATCCTCTTGCAGTTGAATTCCCTCTCTAATGTGCTGTACAGAACTAGCATAAATCCTCGTGATTTGATCTGCTGCTGATAAATATATTTCTGATGATGATATCATAACGCGGGCCGCAAAAGATAAAAGCACAAATGTGTGTTCCAGTGAGACACTTACAATGCAAGTCAATGGGGTTTAATCTGTAAACATTAAAATACTGTTTCAAAAGTATAGACACAAGACATAAACAATATGTGTGTTAACATGATTTTACTGTCATTAAATCACTTATTAACCACATCTGTGTATAATAGCTCATTTTAATTGTTCCATGACAATGCAATGTCAACAAACCCTAAAATTTAAACTACTTTACAGCTCAAATAATACAAGAGTTTTAACAGAAGAATTAATGTAAGTATTTTTATAAAATCATGAGCTTCATATTTCTGCCTTTAAACCTCCAGAAATGGGCCCCATTGACTTTTTTTTATTAAAGAAAAGGAGGGATGAATCTAAATAAACTGCGGTAATCAACATTATGACACAAATGCTGTTTGAGATTAACTGAATCAACAGTTTAAAAAAGAAAAGAAGCGCTCCTTCACAAGACACTGATGCAGCACAAAAGATGTAAGATGTCCGTCTAGTGCATGTTTATGCTCCGAACACACATTTAGTGACTTCCAGCGACCTAATTCATTGTTTGATGAGAGCTGGCGACACAAGTGACAGTGACCTCTGGTGACTAGATGTGGGTGTGGCGAATGACACAAAGTTGAGAATGAAAATGAGGATTGACTTTCGTGAGTAACAACCGAGAGGAGTGAGTCTGTGTCAGTGGAGCTCACGTCACCCGTCTCTTTTGAGATAATGGAGTCGAGTGCGGACTAGACGGAGCAGCGTTGTGATGTTTCTGTGATTTCATTGTTCTGTACGATTCATTTTTAAACACATGCATGATATAATACAAATGATGCATGGAAAAGGAACTGTCGGCAGTCTGAGTGAGTTTGATTCATTAATAGATCGTTCATCTTATTAATGATATGATATTGAGCATAAAACACTCTCCCTTTTGAATCCATGTCAAATTAGAGTGATATTCTAGTTTTACCTCATCTGTGATCTGGTTTTTAAAAGACATGGTCAGACGTGCATTCCACCAATAACGTTATAGCGACAGCAGTAGGAACGCACACTAGTGACCTCACAGTGCAAAGAATAGAGATAAAGTCGCTGCATGTGTGTACGGGGCTTTAGGCCTTCATATAAGAAGATGGACACAAAAAAGTGTTTTGAGTAAATGGTCGTTGTGTCTTGCTGTAAAAGCATTAGGTACAGTACACACAGTTGTGTTAAATGAAAAACACTGGTACTGCTGGTATTATACAGCTGGAGTCTGTGGTAGTTTAACATGACACCAGTACAGACTTCTGTGAAACAATCGTTTCTTTTCTCATTTGACTTTTTATTTAAAATTTGAGAATATGAACTGGCTAAAGATTTAGAGATTTTACACACGTTTGTTAACAGTGTTCAATAGCTACAGTACACGGTACTGATTGTTTATATTGATTTGTTGAGCCCTCTTTTGGTTACAGGAGACTACATCGAATTAAAAATCAGATGTCTAGAAGATTTTTTCTCCTTCCTGAAATGATGTCATTAAAATGTTCATTTAATTAGAATACAATTAAAATGTTGGTAATATTTAAGTGAAAAATTGAAATTTAGTTTTTCAGCCCTAATCAATAAAAACACAGACTACAATTCACAAGTCAAAGGCTTTTAAGAGTACTTGCATCCAAGAAATGTTTGTCATTGTCAACGTCTTACACAAAAGTACAGATTCTGACACACAACTGTTCACTGTTTAATTTGAATAAATAATATAAATGTTAGATTTTGATATACAGATAGCACATCTTCACACAGAGTCCTCATAAACATGAATATTACATTATTATAATAAAGCAGAGTGTCTTCCTCACCTCCTTTAGAGGCTCCCTCATGTGTTGGTCACAGCTCGCATCCAATCTTCGCTGTCTAGTCTGTATTATTAATATTAAACAGAACCATTTATTTAATGTTAAATATGAATTTAAGGTCAACTTTAATTATTAATCATGTAGTTCTTGATGTATCCCTTCTGTGTTCATTCATCAGAATATTTGACCACCCCTCCATACTTTTAATTTAACTTCTGTTTGGACATTAGACCTCCAAACGCAGAATGCAGTAACTTTCACAACACTGAAATGGGAAAAGACTTTTTGAATAGTTCAGGCAAATGTGTATTTTATCTGAATATAGTTGAGTCTGGTGTTGTCAAAAGTACCAACTTCGGTACCAAGTCGGTACTGAAATTTTAAAAATGTGACGCTTTGAGCGCTGTTGAGCGGAATCGTAAACACTTCTGATTGGCCATTGAGTTCTCGCGCTCATCGGATATGTCTGTGATTGGCTACAATGATCAGCGCTTCAAAACATGTAAATATACATCAATGGCGCTCTTCACACAGCGCTTGCACAGATACACACGGGAGCGTTTGAAAGCAGGACCGGTCCGCTGATAGACTGCTGCTTGTGCTTTCAAAAGCTCCCACTCCGTTTTTAAAAAAACTTTCAAACACTTCCGTGTACTCTCAAACGCTCCCGTGCGTTGATCATTGTAGCCAATCACAGACATATCTGATGAGCGCGAGAACACAATGGCCAATCAGAGGTGTTTACGATTCCGCTCAACAGCGCTTAAAGCGTCACATTTTTTTAATTTCAGTACCGACTTGGTACCGAAGTCGGTACTTTTGACAACACTAGTTGAGTCAAACCCATCTGTCACAGGACTGATCAGTCTGAGAGTCTGATTTTGGTCAGAACATTTTCAGTAAATGTGCAATAATTAATGATCATTTCTGTAAACAAATATAAGAGACTTTCAATATGCAATGATGCTCTATTTAATACAATGAAGAGAAATGTTTACTCACTCCAGTTCACAGTCTGAGTTTTTCAGCACTTCACAGAGCTTCTCCCCTGATGATTGTTTAATTTTGTTTCTTCTCAGATCAAGTTTCTTTAAAGACCGCACTGTTTTCACCTCAGTCAAAGAAGCAACATCTGTGATTTCACAATTATATAGACTAGAAAGAGACAAACACATAAATAGAGAAGAGATTATCTTTAATCAATCAATCACAAAACATGCAATAACTTTAAAACATTTCCCAAAATATGTGAACTCAAGCACTTAATGATCATGTGTCTTGGTTTCGACTATTTCTGAGTGATTTTAGGCACCGAAATACCAAAACAAATTCTTAATTTCTTTCCTTCTCATAGATAGAGATGCAATGATACTTCAGCACTTTATCAGTTATTAGTTTATGTTGACTGTTTTTATTTATTTATCTGTATTAGTTATTGGATATTTATCGATGGATCTTATGTTTTATTATAGAGTCATTTTTCTACCTAATATTAGATTACAGTAAGATTTAGATGACATTTGCCATTCATCTGACATTTAAAGAGACAGGATGAATAAAAATTTTATCATGAATAACTCTGTTTATGAATCAAATATAATTTAATTTCAAAGCTTACAACAATGTTTACTTGTGTTTTTTTTTCCCCGCTGTGAGTTATGCTTGTTAATTTATCCATTTATACATGTACCATTTCACTAATAGGGGGTAGAAAAAAGATATGGGGTCGACTACATATAAAGTAATTGTATTCCAGATCATATTTTAATAATTTATTTTGGCTTTAGTACATTGACAATATAAAATTAAAATATACAATTTAGCAAAGAACATATTGTTTATATATCACACTTACTCTTATTCTTGCACAGTATGAAGGGTATATTATACATGAAAATAGATCACAAGGGGATCATCATATTTGTGGGTTCTTGGCATCAAAATGTTTGAAATCCCCTGCTCTAATAAACTTATTCAACTAATTATCATCAGTTATTGGCCATTACATGACAATTATTATTGATAATTGTTACTCTGTATCAGACAGAATGTAATGTTGGTTCATCCCTGCTTGTAATTGAACATTACTCACATCAGTTTCTCCAGTTTACAGTGTGAATCGTTCAGTAGATCACATATGTGATTCAATCCTGTGTTCTTTAGTTTATTCCCACTCAGGTTCAGATGTCTCAGGTGTGAAAGATTTGAACACAAAGCTGAAGTCAGAGCAGAACAACCTTCATCTGTCATTTCACAATCTCGTAACCTACATTGAGAGAGAGAGAGAGAGAGAGAGAGAGAGAGAAACGACAGAGAGAAGAAACAAACAATTTACTCTGTAAAGTTAAATGCTAAAGTTAAAATACTTAAGTTGCAGAGTACTGAAGCCTGATAATGTTTACAATATTGAGAATAACTGCTTAAAAAATATGGGATCAGAAAAAATGCAGTAACAAAGTAAGGTGAAGTTATCAAATTTTAATTCTAATCTGATCATAAGCTGCTAAAACACTACAGCTTATAATGTTTTCTATTTGTACCATAAATACATCATTAATCTAAGCAGCTAATCAACCTTTCAGTTCATTTGCTGTTACTATAGCTGGTGTAACACATTACAGTTTCATATGAATACATCGCTAATATACTGTATATAAAAGGTATCACTGACATTTATATGTACATAGCCAATGTTCCCACAATACATGAAGGTAATATTCCATAAGTTATGTTTTAAAAACAAAATATAAAACCACTTAAAATACTCACAGAAGTTTGTTGAGTTTACAGTGTTTATCTTCCAGTAGAGCAGCGATCTGCTTCACTTTTGAGTCTCCAAGTTTATATCCATTCAGATTCCAATCTCTCAGGAGTAAAGGATTTTTACCAAACTCTTTAGTCAAATACTGACAGGCTTCTTCTGCAGAAGGACTTTTTAACAACCTGTAGAGAAGGGAAGTTACAGCAGTATTACATTTAATTCTCAACTAAACTTGGTGTAATGAAAAATCTACACTCACCAAGCACTTTATTAAGTACACCTGTACACCTACTTATTAATGCGATTATCTAATCAGCAAATTGTGTGGATGCAGTGCAATGCATAAAATCAAGCAGATAAGGGTCAGGAGCTTCAGTTAATGTTCACATCACAATCAGAATGGGAAAAAAATAGATTTTAGGGATTTCGACCATTGCATGATTGTTGGTGCCAGACAGTCTGGTTGGAGTATTTCTGTATCTCCTGCGATTTTTGTTTTTTCACACATAGAGAATGGTAAGAAAAACAAAAAACATCCAGCGAGTGGCAGTTCTGAAGACGGAAACGCCTTGTTGATGAGAGAGGACAACGGACAATGGTCAGAATGGTTTGAGCTGACAGAAATGCTATGGTAACTCATAATAACTCTGTACAATTGTAGTGAGCAGAATAACATCTCAGAATAATCAACATGTCAAGCTTTGAGGCAGATGGGCTACAACAGTAGAAGACCAGGTTCCACTTCTGTCTGCCAAGAACAGAAAGCTGAGCTGTTTTTATTTTGTTTTAGTGCCATTCTGAGTAAACACTACAGGCTGCTGTATGTAAAAATCCCAGGAGATCAACAATTAAAGATATACTCAAACCAGCCCATTTGGCACCAACAATCATGCCACGGTCCAAATCACTAAGATCACATTTTATCCCCATTCTGATGGTTGATGTGAAAATTAACTGAAGCTCTTGACTTGTATCTGCAAGATTTTAAGCATTGCACTGCTGCCACATGATTGGCTGATGAGATAATCACATAAATAAGTAGGTGTAACTAATAAAATGCTCAGTGAGTGTGGAAAATATATTGCTCAACTTTGATTGAACAAAAGATTGTGTAAATTACTGTATTACTGAAATAGTAAATATATAAATAATAAGTCTGCATACAATTCATTTTATAATATTTTATGGCTCACCTCAGTATTTTAAGTTTACAGTTTGTATCCTGTAGTAAATCATAGAGCAGTTTCACTCCTGATTCTCCAGGGTCATTTCCTCTGAGATCCAACTCTATCAGGTGTGAAGGATTTGATAGCAGAGCTGAAGACAGAGCTTTATATCCTTCTTCAGTAATACTGCAGTTCGAAAGTCTGCAAAAATAAAACCCTGTCAATATCTGTGCGTAAAATAAAAATGAATGTGTGGCTTTAACCCTATAACACAGTGTATCAAATATGATACACAAAGTTTGACAGCTCCCGTTTCACACTCTGTTCAAAACGATGAGCCAAATGACGTATGGCATGCAAGTTTCTCAAGATTATGGCACAATCTGGTGGTTATATGTGGATTAAAATGTGGTTTCAATGTTTATGTCAATCTATTTTAAATGACAGCTGACATATACTTTTTATAAGATATACTTAAAGTGTGAAATAATATTTATGTGTATTTTCATATATGCAGTCTGCTCTGTCATTATACAAATCTCATTATTTTACAATACAAGCTATTATGATGTCATCTTACCATAATTTCCTGAGACCCAGTGAAAATGTTTTACAATTTCTATTTTTTAAATGTCAGTATAGAGTTTGGTGCATAAAATACATATGATAGAAATAGTTGAATTGAACTGTGATAAATTTTAATTCATATTTATACACGTAGGAGAGGAGGATGTCATGGCCAAACAAAATGAGGTCTTTCTGAAAAGCCCAGGAAGTCCTCTGATAATACCCCAAGATTTACCACTGTAGCATGTACAGGCCAAGAAAACATTAAAATATGTCAAATATGTCCGACACAAAAATTAATTGCTGGGCCTCAGGTGTATAATGACCTTTAAAGGCTAATGTATCAAATATTATACATAAAAAGAGCATGTGAACTTTTTTATGATTTCTTTTTATATTTTGTTTAAATGGTACTAAAAACAGTTTAATGTAAAAAAAAAAAGATTTTCTGACAATTCTTTAATATGTCAGGCTTTACAGGGTTAAATGTGCCTGTTAGGTAAAGGTGTGTACCTGTCTATCATACTGAAACAAATGAGCACACTGGAGAATCATAATTTACTGAAAGGTTTAGAGGATGTTCAATAATGATAATGGTCCATTTCTTAAACTAATGCCACATGATGGCAGAAACCATACTGACCAATATTTTTCCATCCACAAATTGTAGGGATATATGCTTGAACTGGTCTATATTTAATTTGTATAAATGTTTTTCAGGCAGCCTTTTTTTATCTTGATCTAGTAGTCTAAAATATTAACATCCAGTTCCATTTACGATAATCTTTCCGCTGATGCAGATGGAACACCATACTGAAATACTGACAGTATTTCCTGTAGCACTATTTAGCAGCAGCGCTGCCCTGATACTAAACCTACAGCAAGTAAATGAGCGCTTTAAACTTTACTCTCGTTGGCATGAATGCTATCGTGTCAAACATGCTGCTCTCCAGGTGCTCTCAATATTTCATCATCAGCTATTCTGTGAGGACCCCAATTTGAATCAGATTAATGTTGGTCACAATATCACTAATAACATATGTAACTGTTTAAACTTCAATAACGACATGTCTTCACGCATTTGCATAATACTTATTGATTTGTGTTGCAACAAAACGCCAAAGACAGTAAACAAATACTAGATAAGTATCTCTGCTGTGATGTTCTCATGGTTTTTACTGGTTGCTAATACAACTATTGATTTAAAAAAATTATAAGTATATGTTGTAACATTAAGTTCATTAGTCCATGTTAACTAATGTTGTTAAATAATGTTAACAAATGAAACCTTTTTGTGTTACCGTAATTTTACTGTGTGGAACATAAACATAAATGCAGCATATACAGTGCATCCAGAAAGTATTCACAGCGCTTCACTTTTTCCACATTTTGTTATGTTACAGCCTTATTCCAAAATTGATTAAATTCATTATTTTCCTAAAAATTCTATAAACAATACCCCATAATGACAACGTCAAAGAAGTTTGTTTGAAATTGTTGCAAATTTACAAAAAAAAAAATCACATGTACATAAGTATTCACAGAATTTGCCATGACACAAAAATTGAGCTCAGGTGCATCCTGTTTCCACTGATCATCCTTGAGATGATCTGTGGAGAGAGGAGAACCTTCCAGAAGAACAACCATCTCTGCAGCACTCCACCAATCAGGCCTGTATGGTAGAGTGGCCAGACGGAATCCACTCCTCAGTAAAAGGCACCTGGAGGATTCTCAGACCATGAGAAACTAAATTTTCTGGTCTGATGAAACAAAGATTGAACTCTTTGGCCTGAATGGCAAGCGTCATGTCTGGAGGAAACCATGCACCGCTCATCACCTGGCCAATCCCATCCCTACAGTGAAGCATGGTGGTGGCAGCATCATGCTGTGGTGATGTTTTTCAGTGACAGGAACTGGGAGACTAGTCAGGATTGAGGGAAAGATGAATGCAGCAATGTACAGAGACATCTTTGATGAAAACCTGCTCCAGAGCGCTCTGGACCTCAGACTGGGGTGAAGGTTCATCTTCCAACAGGACAACGACTCTAAGCACACAGCCAAGATAACAAAGGACTGGCTACGGGACAACTCTGTGAATGTCCTTGAGTGGCCCAGCCAGAGCCCAGAATTGAACCCGATTGAACATCTCTGGAGAGATCTGAAAATGGCTGCGCACCGACGCTCCCCATCCAACCTGATGAAGCTTGAGAGGTTCTGCAAAGAAGAATGGGAGAAACTGCCTAAAAATAGGTGTGCCAAGCTTGTAGCTTCATACTCAAAAAGACTTGAGGCTGTATTTGGTGCCAAAGGTGCTTGAACAAAGTATTGAGCAAAGGCTGTGAATACTTATGTACATGTGATTTTTTTTTCGTTTTTTTTTTTTTTAATAAATTTGCAAAGATTTCACACAAACATAAAATTATTAATTTAATCAATTTTGGAATAAGGCTGTAACATAACAAAATGTGGAAAAAGTGAAGTGCTGTGAATACTCCGGATGCACTTTATCTTGCAAAATGGCAAAGGGTACAAAAATAAATAAATAAATTGGAGATCGGTATCGACCTCAAATTTCCTGATTAGTGCACCACTAATTTTCACACACACACAGAAATAACAACTGCTTATGAAGCAAAATATACTATAAGTGCCAAGCATACAGTTTCAGTATCTACTGTCGTGTATTCTTCTGTTAAAACATTTCAAATAAAATCCAGAAGTTCCCACCACCCAAGCTTTTTGTGTTCCAACACATGAATATACATATAAAAAAACTTTTCGTAGCCTGTGCCTTACACTTTAGTGGTGAGAATGTATGAGCTTTTTTTCTCCATTAACAAATCAAATCAAATCACTTTATTGTCACACTACTATGTACACAAGTGCAACAGTAGGTGAAATTCTTGTGTGCAGTTCCGAGCAACATATCAGCCATGACAGTGACAAGACATATACCAATTACAGTAAACAACATTTACACAACACAATTTACATATCAAATGTACACATAATTACACAATACAATAATAATATACAATGTACAGTAAACAATACACACAAAAATACATGTAATATAGAATACACATACAATAAAAAAACATATAAAGTGTATAATAAATATACAGTAGTATTGTAAGAAATACAATTTATTGATATATTGATTGTGAGAGATCAAGTGTTCATAAGTCTGATTGCTTGGGGGAAGAAGCTGTCATGTAGTCAGCTGGTGTGGGTCCTGATGTGCCGCCTGTTATATGTCCTGGAGGGAGGGAAGCTCACCTCCAATGATGTGTCTGGCAGTTCGCACCACAATTTGCATGGCTTTGCGGTTGTGGGCGGTGCTATTGCCGTACCAGGCGGTGATGCAGCCAGTCAGGATGCTCTCTACAGTGCTGGTGTAGAACCGTCTGAGGATGTGGTGGTTCATTCCAAACTTCCTCAGCCATCTCAGGAAGAAGAGGCACTGGTGAGCCTTCTTCACAACGGCCTCAGTGTGGACGGACCATGTGAGTTCCTCAGTGATGTGGACACCGAGGAACTTGAAACTGCTGACTCTCTCCACCGGTGCTCCATTAATGGTGATGGGGCTGTGTTCTCCATCTTTCCTCCTGAAGTCCACTACAAGCTCCTTGGTTTTACTGACATTGAGGGAGAGATTGTCCTCCTGACACCAGCGTGTCAGAGTGTGCACCTCCTCTCTGTAGGCTGTTTCATCATTGTCAGTGATCAGACCTAACACCATTGTATCATCAGCAAACTTAATGATGGCATTGGAGCTATGTGTTGCCACACAGTCATGTGTGTACAGGGAATACAGGAGTGGGATGAGAACACAGCCCTGCGGGGCTCCAGTGTTGAGGGTCAGGAATGAGATGTTGCTGCCCATTCTAACCACCTGATCCAGGAACCAGCTGCACAGCGAGCTGTTTAAGCCCAGAGCCCGGAGTTTCTCATCAAGCTTGGAGGGCACTATGGTGTTGAATGCTGAGCTGTAGTTTACAAACAGCATTCTCACATATGTGTTCCTTTTTTCCAGGTGGGAGAGAGCAGTGTGTAGTGTAACCAACATCTTATGGAGTTTTTTTTGTTCCGTGCCAAAAACTACATTTCCATCCAAGGATTTTTTGTGAAAAAATGTTTTAGGGCATCAAAATAAAGCTGATGGAAATTCAAAGTGTCGAAATAATATTTTTAATTTGAAGGTTTAAGGTTTTTAATGGCATTAATGCAAAAATGTAGTGTCATGTGACATGTTTTATCACATTTGTCCTTACAACAAACAGCGTAATGGAGAGGAACACTCGAGTTTCTCAATAATTTTAAAAGACACATTACCTTTATTCTTGCTGGAAGTTTTTCCAGACTTTTTGTGGACTGCGTGTTCCTGAGCCGGTAAAGATTATAGCATCTTTTACCAAAACGGCCAGTAAAAAAAAAAACATTTTATATTAATCCCGGCAGATAAAAAAAACAAATACAAAAATAATGTGAGTCTGTCCTGTTCATCCTGTCGTTTAAGTTCTCAGAGTGCCTGAGGTTGATGTTGGCCAACGAGAAGACGTGCTTCTTTTTATTGTATTAATAACAGACATGGGTTTTCAGAACAGAAAAACAAACAAAGAAAGAAAAGTCAGCTCCACGGGGATTAAACAAAAGTTTTTCACTAAGTGGTGTTCATTCTGAGGCGAAGACCCCCAGAGATGCACAGTAGGATCAGTGCTTTCCTTCCTGCAAGAGAAGTTTTAGGGACGTATTTGGCTGTATTTGGCTGCTATATCAGCACATCATGATGCAGGGGACAGTAAGTATTTAGGGAAGCACGATTTGGACATCAATTTCCTGAGAGGCATGAGGAGGTTAACCCCCCCCCAGGGGTTTACCTTGTTTGTATTAACTCCTCTCCTCCTTGTGTAGGACCTACCTCGGTGCCGCTCCGCACGACGTGCTTCAGCTTCGACCCGGTAAGACCGTGTCATGGTATTCCACTATGAAGCCCCCCCCAGGGCCGGGTGTGGTCTCTGCGGTGTCCTCCTCTTTGGAGGGACACCACCCAACATGGCCTTTATATGGCCCCCAGCTGAATGATATTGTTCCTTTTCTGGGGAGAACAATAGAGAGGTGGCTATGGCTGTGCCAGCCTGTCCTTAAACTTCTGAGCATTTAGCCACTCCCCAAGGTGTAAGGGACCACTTCATGCCTGCCAGAGTGTTTGGGGGTAGTTATACAATGGCATGCTGCGCTGGCTACGAGGCACACAGAGTTCTGCCTGTCTCGCATTGCCAGTCTGCGTAACTCGGTTCAGCTCTTGTGGCATTTTCCATTGAGACCCCTAGTGTCAACTCATCGACACAATGTCGAGTGAGTGACAGATAGGGAACGTCATGGTTACTGATGTAACCTCCATTCCCTGATGGAGGGAATGAGACATTGTGTCCCTCTTACCACAACACTGAACCGCTGAAATGGCCGGGTCTTTGGCTCAGCTTCTCAGTGCGAAACCTGAGTGTGTTTTTACAAGCGGCACTCCTTTTATACCCGTATGTCCGGGGGAGTGGCATGCAAATTCCACACGCCAAATCTCATTGGCCTTTTCTCAAAGATTAGAGATGTCTGGGCTCCCAAGAGTGAACCTTAATGTCAACTCATCGACACAACATCTCGTTCCCTCCATCAGGGAATGGAGGTTACATCAGTAACCATGACAGTTTTTTGTAAGGTTAGTTGAATTGATGAATTACTAAATTTAATACAATTAGGGCCATGCAATCAAATAATGGCTTCAGATTCTTTACACTTCATTTATTAAATACATTTTGCATTTTGCATGACTAAAAATAGGGAACTCTGTATTTCTAATTTCGACTGAATGAATTTGAATTGCTGAATTTTTATTTGTCCTGTCAAATGGCACTCACCTGAGTATCTCCAGTGTACAGTTATTTTGTAGTCCAACAGAGAGCATCTTCACTCCTGAATCCTGCAGATTATTATTGCTCAGGTCAAGCTCTTGGAGACTGCTGGAGTCTGATCTGAGAACTGTAGCTAGAGCTGAACAGCTTTCCTCTGTTAACTCACACTTACTGAGCCTGAAAATAAAATGAGATGTTAGAAAATCTTCTCAATGTTCTAAACTACTATCTTACATTCTAAACTACTAGACTGAATTATTAGATAAAGCTTTGCAAATGTACAATAAACTCCCCTAATGTGAAAAATAATGGTCTTTATTAGACAAGTCTTGATGGTGGTTAAAAAAACTGTTCACTGATAATTCCTTTTAACAAGGCAGACCTTGTAAACACGGTCAGTTTCTACAGCTGGACCCCACATTAGATCTTGTTTAGCTAATTAACAATATATGGGATTCAATACTGTGCTAAGACAGCATGGTGGTCTGGTGTTAATAAAGGCAAGTTATATTGCTGCCATTCTGCAGCTTTTTTTCCCACTTTTCTATCAAAGTCTTATGGCTTGGTTTTCTATTTAAAAACACCAACATAAACGGTTATTGCTTACACATAGCTATCTGGAGGCCTGCAGGTAGCTTTCTCTGATTCTCTTTCATTATCTTCGGAGTCTTTTTTTTTACACACCTTACCACAAGAACTGTTGTTCTATCAGAAAGACTTGCAGAATTGAGTAAAGTTAGGATGACATTTATTTGATGAATTTGAAACAAATATAATGTCTCTCTTTTGCGTCAGCCCCATCTGGTGGTCCGAAGAGATGGCACACTGAAACAGCAATGTTATTATAAGCATACATATAGCTGATGCATTATTGGCTAGGAGTTACCTAACTAATGCTGCGATGATATACAGCTGCAAGTCTTCCTGCTAGAACTACACTGCACTTACATTTCTTTAAAATATCAAATTGTTTTCCACAATAGACAAAATAGACACTCAGACTTAAAGGGCCCATTTACACTCAATCACTTTTACTTATTGGATTGCTATCTGATTGAAAAAGCTGATTCCATATACACTTGATCAAATCAGATATAAATGCGATATATAAATCAGATCTTAATCTGAATCTTAAATTCCCATGCTACATGCAAATAAAACAGAGTTCACTTCCATGATTATAATAATTCCTGCCAGTGAATTCAAAAGATATAATATATTATTTGATTCCAAGTGACTTTGCCCAGTGTAGGGAATAAAGGAAATATGACATTTAGAAGTGAGCTTTAAATTGCCCTCATTCTCACACCAGTATATGTAAGGATATTTGGTATGCTAAATTTAGAAGGGAATTTAGGGTCTTGAAATATGTGAGCTATGAAATAAATTAAAACGTCCTTATTGTACCGTATTAGGTAATTAAATGTATAACTGAATTAGTCATGTTCGACAACCATTATAAATTAGATAAATTACAAATAACTAGATTATTTGTCTTAATAGATTCTCCACCATTGAAATCGTAATACAACGCCTAGTTGTCACACCAAGGCTGCATTTGTTTTATGGTTCATGCTCTCACTGCGAGAGCATGACCATGGCAACGTTGTGGTCACGGCTTGTTTTCATTCCTTCTTCCCACAGGATTGAGGACTATGCGGCTGGCGCTGGAGGCAATCTGGGGATGGCAGCGGGTGCAGCACAGCCGACAAAGCTCGCTTCCTCAACACCCCTGTCTCCCAGTTCGGCCTCTTCGGCGACACCGTCGAGGACTTCGCCAAGCAGTTCTCTGCGGTCTACAGACGGAGGCCATATCTCACATCATGCCCCACCGCAAGCCTGCCGCCATGGGCCATGCCCCATCTGCTTGCCGAGGGCATCCCCCTGCGGCTAAGAAACACCCTGCTCCGCCTCAACCCGGGCCCAGCTCTCAGCCCCAGTGTCAAGCACCCCGCAGGAGGCGCACGCCCCCTGTCTCATGGACCCCCCCTCGAGGACCCGGAAGTCTCCCAGGCGCTCCTGAGAGTCCGAGACGTTAGCTCTGCAAGTACGCATTTCCCCCCAGTGAGCCTTCTTGCACAGGTGCAAGTGCCTTCTTGCACAGGTGCTGTGCAAGGTCAGTGAGGACGAGGAGCAAGTCACCCTAGTGGCTCCGTATTGGCCCACTCGGACTTGGTTCTCGGACCTTACGCTTCTCACGACAGCCTCTCCCTGGCCCAGAGTCCCTTCCACCAGACACCTTTATGCCCTAAACTGGCGCCTGTTTGCGAATTGGTGTTCTTCCCGGGCTGAAGGTCTTCCACAGAGGTGCGCAGTTAGGTCAGTGCTTTTATTTCTGCAGGAGAGGTTGGAGGGGAAGCTGTCCCTTTCACCCTAAAGGTGTATGTCACCGCCATCACGGCCCACCACGATGCAGTAGACGGCAAGTCTCTGTGTAAGCATGACTTAATTCCCTCTGCTGAATTGTGTCCATATATATAGAAAGTGAATGGTGACTGAGAATGTCAGTCCCTAACATTCTGTCTAACATATTTTGTGTTCTAGATAATACAAAGCCTCACACTGGTTTGGAACAACATGAGGATAACAGAATATTAAATTCTGGCTGAACTATCCCTTTAAAGGGATAGTTTACCCAAAAATGGAAATTCCCTCATCATTTACTCACCCTTATGCCATCCCAGATGTGTATGACATCCTTTCTTCTGCAGAACACAAATTAATATTTTAGCTCTGTAGGCCAACATTTTTATGCTCCTAAAAGCACATAAAGGCAGTATAAAAGTAATCCATAAGACTCCAGTGGTTTAATCCATGTCTTCAGAAGTGATATGATAGGTGTTGGTGAGAAACAGATCATTATTTGTAATTTTTGCTAGACAGCAGGGGGCGATATGTAGAGAAGAATGCGAATCACCAAAAACACAAGAATGTGAAAGTTATCTTTTTCTCATCCACGTATCTCATATCACATCGTTTCTGAAGATACTGATTTAACCACTAGAGTTTTATGGATTATTTTATGGACCTACAGAGCTGAGAAATTCTTCTAAAAATCTTCATTTGTATTCAGCAGAATAAAGAAAGTCACACACATCTGGGGTTGCATGAGGATGAGTAAATAATGACAATTGTAATTTTTGGGTGAACTATCCCTTTAAAGGGTCTTGTCAGATCTGGATGAATTTGTCAATAAGAAGAAAGGTTTGGAAACATTTCTAGTAATTATTACAGTGAAAACATAATCCCACAAGGACATTATATATAATGCTAACATCTAAACTAAAGCAAGATCATGTTTTATTAATGCATTCTTTCACTATTTCATAGCTTTTAAAGTCCTGTGTGGATTCTTGTTTCAGTGTAGTTACAGTTTTCAGTGTCGTAAGTATTTAGATCCTGCTCTCTAAATGCAGAGTACACGACCTACATAGGGCACCAACTTTGAGCGTGGAATACTCACTGTGTCTGAAACCGCATCCTATCCACTATATAGTGCACTAATTCGAGGAGTGTCTGAATTCTAAGTGAGCCACTCGTTCCCTATTTTTGTTCACTCATTCTTACCCACAATGCACTCTCTCATTACTTTCAAGTGTAAATTTCAAGTACACTCGATGATGGTTAATTTCCCACAAGAATAACAAATAAGGCCCAAGTATTTTAAATATGTTTAATTTAATATGTGACATTGTTTCTGCACCAGCCCAAGAGCTCCAACACTCTCTTCCGAATTCACTCATTTCGTTCACTTACTGCTGAGATATAGTGTACTAACTGCATTCACTATATAGGAAATAGTGAATGATTGCGGACACAGCCACTCGTCGCCACGATTGCATTGTGCCCACACATCTCACACGCGTGCGCCCCAGGCTGTGAATGCGCAGAAATGTTGTCTGTTCACACTCCAGTTGTCGATCACGTGAATGGCAGTGATATACGCTTAACTTGAATGAACTTGATTTATGCAGTTAATCCACCTGATGTAGCTGTGATAGTTTACAGTACCCCCGCAAGGGCACGGAGTAAATGCATAAATACTGCTTATGACATGCGGGACAAAGCACACTGATATATTGCTGCACTGATTTAAAAATGTACACTTAAAAACTGATGTCATAAGAGTCCAGTTACAGAATCACCCTGAATATGACCATCCCAAGCCGGCGTTTGAATTAGAGCCAAAATGTACCTCAGCATGCTGCCTGAAGTTGGTGCTGTGACTTTAATATTGAAATATCCACTTGTCTTGGTTTTAAATGAAGGCATTGCATTACAGAACTATTCTTTTTTTCACTGTGTGGAGTGAAGAACGTGTTTCACTTTGAAGAGTTTGATGCTGCAGCACTGATGACTTGAGTGACAGTCTGTGACGCCGGCTCAGCGTGGGCAGCTGTGAACTTCCTCTCTCGTAAAAGCACCATTCAATAAATTACACATACATTCAAATTAAACCCAGTAATGTAACGAAAGTAACGCCACAAATTGTAAAGTAAAAGAAAAAAAATATAATTAGAAATTGACTTGAGTGAGAGTAAAAAGTACCTACTTTTAAACCTACTCTAAAAGTACATTTTCCCCAAACAAGTTTCTCAAGTAAATGTAACATGTTACTACCCACCTCTCCATATATTTGAAAACAAGCTCATATACTGTACATATTCAGCATACTATCATGTGTCAGTACATTCAAGTAGACTTTTCTACCAGCCCGGAGACATGCTCCGGATTTCTACCAAGGAACCTGTGACAACATCTTAGATGTCACTCATCTGGGACTATCATTTATCATTAAATCTTCATGTCCCTCATGCATAGGGACAACCATGTAAAAGAGTCTTGTCAGATCTGGATGAATTTGTCAATAAGAAGAGAGGTTTGGAAAAATTTCTAGTAATTATTACAGTGAAAACATAATCCCACAAGGACATTATATATAATGCTAAAATCTAAACTAAAGCAAGATCATGTTTTATTAATGCATTCTTAGATGTCACTCATCTGTAAACACCTCTATAATCTCTATAATCACTTCTATAATCAGTCTTAATATAGGTTCCATTCAATCCCACATGCTCCAAAATATGTTTATGCCGTGTATGCCAAATATGTGTATGCAACCATTTGTGTCATTGTGTGTACAAACCAAATGCTTGTATATGTTTATTTAGGCACGGATACATATACCAGTGTGGCGCTAATTTACACACATTTTGTAATAAATTTCACAATTACACCTAACTGACATTTTTAGTTGTTTACATTTACAACATTTTGTCTTTTGTTACACAACCTACCTCAGTTTCTGCAATTTACATTTTTTACTCTCCAGTCCAGCACAGAGCAGCTTCACTCCTGAATCCTGCAGATTATTATTGTTCATGTTCAGCTCTTTCAGATTGGTATCTGATCTGAGAACTGTAGACAGTGCTAAACAGCTTTTGTCTGTAAGGTCACAATCATTTAGCCTACAAGGGAAAGTCAAAAGACTTTATTACATTGAATATATACAATATTTATCTAAATAGAAGTAGAAAATATATTTAATATAATTTTTTTACACAAACAGAAAGTAAACTTTGAGGAAAGTGGGATAACCCATCATTGCAACAGCTCTTAAAACCCCATACATCAGTATATACTGATTCATTAACACATTTACTAGATAAAGAAATAAGATTGACAATGAGTTAAATATCTGAAGAGTTGTTTGTCTCTCCAATTAAAGGAGGATTTTAGCTAGACTTGACTGTAGTTTGTAAAAGTATCTTGAGGTAAAGATCCTGAGGGTTAATGATTCGAGCATTTAAGTTGGGTTAAAACCGTACTTTACATGTCCTTTATAATGTGCTGAATATGATCTAAAATGTGATGCTGTACATCTTTTCTCTGCTTTCTCTTTCTCTTCTTTGCTTTAGAACATCATTTTTATACACAATACATACATATAAATCTAAACATAAGCGATTTGTAGCATTACAATTGAATTGCACTAGATTGTGTCCTTTAAATACAAAGATATTGTTACAATTCCACCATACAACAGTTTTAATAACTCATCACACGAAATACACTAATTTTGGCATCTGTTTATCAAATGATTCAATTTGGTATATTATATAAATAATATTAACCATTGAGGGATATCAATAAATGTTTGTTTTTTTTTCAGTTGATTGTAAAAATGTGACTTCAATATTAAATTACTTACAAAGCTCTTTTGGAGGTTTTGACAACTTGCACTAATCTACAGAGACACTCATCTGATTTCTTGAATTTCTGAAGATCAAACTCCTCCAGCTCCTCCTCTGATGTCAGAAGCACAAAGGCCAGAGCTGACCACTGAGCAGGTGAGAGGTCAGCAGATGAGAGACTTCCTTTTCTAAGATGATTATGAATCTCCTTCACCAGAGTTTGGTCATTCAGTTCATTCAGACAGAAGAACAGATTGATGGATCTCTCTGGAGATGCATTATCTTCAAATTTCTGCTTGATGTACTCAACTATTTCAGTTTTGCTCTGCTCATTGCTGTCTTGTTGTGTCAACAGACCTTGTAAGAGTGACCGATTGGACTCCAGAGACAGACCGAGAAGGAAGCGAAGGAAAAGGTCCAGGTGTCCATTGTCACTCATGAGTGCCTTGTCCACTGCAGTCTTGAGCAAATCAATCATTGTTTGACTTTTGTTTTCTTGTTCTGTGCTGTCTTGGAAAAATGCACTTTTCTTGTTTGTGTCCAGAATCAGATGAGCATAAAGAGCCGCCATAAACTCTTGAATGCTCATGTGAACAAAGCAGTATGTGGTACCAAGAACAATCCCCGTTTCCTCCTTAAAGATCTGAGTACACATCCCAGAGTACATGGATGCCTTGGAGAGGTCAATACCACAGTCCTCCAGGTCTGTACCATAGAAAATCAGGTTGTTTCTTTCCAGCTGATTAAATGCCAGTTTCCCCAGAGAACGGATCGCCTCTTTATTCCAGGAAATATCTGGGGAGTATTTTCCATCATATTTTTGACTGCTCTGCTGGATCTGAAAGCGGAAAAAGTGTGTGTACATTTGTGTCAAAGTCTTAGGAAAATCATCAGACTCCAGCAGTGTTTTGGAGACGTCATCAGCCTGATTGCTCTTATTATTTCTTTTCTTCTCCAAAATGTTTTGGAGCACAGTGGCTGATATCCAGCAGAAGACTGGGATGTGGCACATGATAAAGAGGCTCTTTGATTTTTTTATGTGATCAATGATTGTGTTGGCCAGATTTACATCCGTGAACCTTTTCTTGAAGTACTCCTCCTTTTGTGGGTCATCAAACCCTCGCACCTCTGCCACCAGGTCAATATACTCAGGAGGAATCTTACTGGCTGCTGCTGGTCTGGTGGTTATCCAGATGTGAGCAGAAGGAAGAAGATTTCCCTTGATGAGATTGGTTAGAAGAACATCCAGAGTGGCCGGAGATGTGACATCACGACAAGTCTCATTACCCTCAAACTTCAGAGGAAGTCGACATTCATCCAATCCGTCAAGGACGAAAAGGACTTTGAATTTATCATTTCTTGCGAGGTTCAGACCTTTTGTCTCTGGGAAAAACTGACTGATAAGGCCCATCAAACTTTGTCTATCATTCTCCTTTAAGTTCATCTCTCGGAAAGGAAGAGGAAATATGAAGCTGATATCCTGATTTTCATTTCCTTCGGCCCAGTCCAGAACAAACTTTTGCACAGAGATGGATTTTCCGATACCAGCAACTCCTTTTGTTAGTACAGTTCTTATTTCCTTGTCTTGGCCGGGTGGTTTGAACAAACTTGTGCACTTAATCTGTATCTCTGGTGATTCAGTTTGCCTGGATGCTTTCTCAATCTGTCTTACCTCATGTTCAGTATTGACCTGTTCACTACTACCCTGAGTGATATAGAGATCTGTGTAGATTTTGTTTAAAAGTGTGGAGTCACCATGCTTTGCAATTCCTTCAAGCACACATTGATACTTCTTCTTCAGGTTTGATTTGAGTTTTTGTTGATAAATGAAGACCAGCTCGTCTAAACACATACAGAAGATCAACAACACAGTGTAAACAGATATATTGATAGTACTTTAATCTCCTACATTTCACAAGCAACAATATGGCACATTGTAATGTCATGAGCTACTTACCTTCTAGAGTATCAGCAAGTTCATCTTGTTTCATACTTCTCAGGAAGTAGAGTATGATATCAAGAGCCGCTTCTCTGATATTGTTTCTGTCCTCCTTTAAGTCCTTCACAAAGTATTGTGTGTTTTCCCTTTTTATTATTTTCTTCATCCTTTCAAGCTCATTCTTCAGAAATGTGATTATTTTATTCTCAAGATCCTATAATTAAAGCAAGGAGAAAAAAAGAACAACAAAATGTAAATAAATCTTCTATACACATAATAAAATGTTGGTTTAATTTAAAGCTGAAGTGCGTGATTTCTGCCACCATATTGAATTGCTCAAATTACAGGTTTTTCAAATACTCCCGTCTTCCATTGATCAAACAAGTTCTGCCCCAAATTCATGCCATTGGCAGAGTCAGTGTTGTTGTGTTGGGCTCAAACAAACAGAGAAATACTTTTATACACGTATGCAAATTCAGTACAGTTGAAAAAGGTGGCAGAGCGGGGGGTGGTATGGCATGTTAAAGGTTTTATTTGCCACCACATTTACAATTTACAATCTTCTGTGATATTTTTGCCCTGAGCCCTTGTTAATTTCTGAACACGGTTCAGAGCAAAAGTATTCTTGAACTAAAAGCAAGATACAGCGCAATGAATAATGAAGAACGCAGGTGCCTTGAGATGCGTTTTTAACAGTTGAAGTTATTTTAAAATGCAAAATGTAGCAAAAATACATTCATCTCATGCATGTTTATAAGAAAAACATTTTTAAGACAAGAACAGAGGAAGCTTTATAAGGAGCGAGGATTCACAGGAGAATTCTGTGAAAATCATGTGTCGAATCACACAAGAATAAATTCTCCTCTCCCTTCACATCTGGTACAAAAGTTGTAAAAATGTTTTACAACTGCTTTTAAAACTGTAATTAATTGTCACATACTTCGACAGTGCATATTGAATTTATAGGATTTATTCTTAATATCAATGAATTAAATCTAAACACAACGGCAAGCGGAGCCGAAATCGGTGACATATCGAAATCTGTGACTAGGCTGATGTTCATTCAGTAAGTTTGCGTGAGGAAGCATTTGGTGCTTGTGCTCAATGAGCGTCACCGGGCACTGACAAGTGATGCGAGAAACATGCGCGTCGAGGAGGCGGGGCTATTTAATGCAAACAGATTTCTTAGTCACATGCTACGACAAACTAATTAATACGATTATTGTGTTTTGTCTTTTAATATTGTTGTTCTTAATTACTTGTATTATTCAGTTTTTTTATTGGGTTTGTGCATGAAATATATTTATTTGTAATATTTGTATTATTGTCTTTGTTCTTCGTCTTACATCTATTCACAACACTTACAGTGATTTATCCACATTGGTCTATGAAAAGCAGGTACACCAATGCTGACAGTGGAATATTAAATTATATTGATATAAGAGGATGCCAAAATCTGATACCCCTCTTTAATTTCAACTACAGTGCGTGTAATGTTTACCAAACTCATTCAGGTGATGTTTAATCTCTTCAATGTTATCCACTAAAAGATTTATTCCTGTTGTATATGACAAAGTATAGAGAAACAGTACAGTCACCAGATCTCACAGTACATTAGAGATGACTGAAATCTGTTACTCCTCTTTAATTTCAGCTAAATGTGTCTAATGTTCACCAAACTCATTCAGGTGATGTCTAACAATAAATGTTTCTGCTAAATTACTCATTAATGAAAATGATGTGAATATTCCAGGGTGAAGAGAGTTCATGGAAGAGTGGAATTATTTTTCCTTATACATGTTAGATTTTACAAAGACATCTGGCATGTATACCTAAAATGAATGGGTTCAATCATTACCAAAAAAGAATAACTTTACATTGTGCTTGTTTTCAGTGGTTATTTTACTGAAAAACAGTAAAGTATTTGTTTAACTTTTGAGTTCAGTATTGTACAAACTTCAAAATAATTTTGAGCATATTGGGTGTTTATTAGGTGCTGTTTGGTGGACTATTTACTCAAGCTGTATGAATGAAAACAATTTCCTTTGCCCAGCATATATATACAGCCCTGTATATAGACTTCCATATGTTTATTTGTTCTGTAAAAGATTGTTGATCCAAGATGGCGGCATAGTAGCACGTAGCGGCCACTCCGGATCCAAAATGGTGCTATTTTTGTTACTTAGCCCGACATTTACGGCACGTGGACATCGGAGCAACCGGTGTTCATGTTTACCATCGCCAGACACTGCTCAAATATAAGACTCATGCAACAACCAAGCTGCATGATGATCTGCAGGAGAAGCTACGCAAACTCGGCTTGCTGCGGAGACCAGGCCTCCAGTTCTCGGCATTGCCTGATGCCGGTGGCTGGGGGAGAGGACATCGTAAGCGGTGTGCGAGGAAGCACGGCAAGAGGGCGGGGGTCCATGCTAGGCTATAAACAAAACCTAGCCTGCCGGCTCTCCCATCTATCCTGCTCTCAAATGTTTGCTCCCTGGACAATAAACTGGACTACATCCAACTCCAGGATGCTATGCAACGTGAGTTTAGAGACTGCTGCGTCTTTGTTTTCACGGAGACGTGGCTCAGCGACAGAGTTCCAGATGCCGCCATTCAGCTAGACGGGCTCGCCTCGTTTCGTGCCGACAGAAATGCAGCTCTGTGCAGCAAGACTCGAGGTGGTGACTTGTATTTCACTGTCAGCATTGGTGTACCTGCTTTTCATAGACCAATGTGGATAAATCACCAAAGTGTTGTGATTAGATTTAATACAAAGACTAAAGAAAATAATACAAATAAATGTATTTTATGCACAAACAAACAATAAAAAAACTGAATACTACAAATAATTAAGAAAACCAATATTAAAAGTAAAACACACAATGCTATATGGATCACTTGTCGTAGCAGTTTAAGAAATGTGTTCACATTAAACAGCCCGACCCCTCGACGTGCAGGTTTCTTGAGTCACTTGTCAGAGTGCAGTGACACTCACTTATGTTGACCATAACATTTTTACACTTACAACCAACCTTTAAATATGAGATATCTTTTTATAAACAGAATTATTAAGTCTATTTTTATATCTGCTGCAAAATGTGAAATGAAAATAATATTTTCCTACCTTGAAGATCGAAAGGATATTTCCTTTGAAATCCTGGCGCCGTCTGTGAATCTTCAAGCATGAGTCTGATGTATCACACTGAACCCTGTTAGCAAAATACATTATAAACTGTTATCAGTAAATACAAATTTAATACAACATTTCCATACATAATATTTGACTTTTAACACAGAAAAAAAAAACAAGAAAAAACAGCAGTTTAGTAAATATTGTTCACGTTTACATGCAATCAAATAATCAGTTTATAATCTGACTGACAGCTCAAATAGCAAAAATGATCCAACTGAGCTGAATCTGAATTAAATTTCCATCAGACTGAAAGCAGTGGTGTAGACCTAAAATAATCGGATTAAAAGAAAAATATTAGCCATGTAAACATTTGAATCCGATAACTTTCTCAATCATATTCTAAAATACCTTGCGCTCATGCGTAGAGATGTGGTGCAAATGTATGTTTATACATGATATTCTTTGCAGGAATCTAATATAAACAAAGCATTGACAAAACGCATTATTAAGGGCTCATGCTGAATATTCTGCAGAGCACACGTGTTCTTTCATGATATCACATAAATCATCAGGTGTGGTTACGGCATTCGGTGCAGCATTGCTTTATAACTGTCTCAAGCATTTCTTCTTAAACCCAGCTCTATTAAATTAAGGGAGGTTTCCTCTAGCAATAGATTATGTCATAAATCATGCAAAAGAGTCTTTGAAATGAGCATGAAATCCAGAAAATAGAATTGCATTAGATAACAAAACCAATCAAATTTGTATATGACAGCTGAAATATGTACAACAGTAGTAGTGCATGTCATTAACACTAATGAGCAAATTGACTAGCATGAACAGTAAATATAAACCAACAACATGAAAGCAGTAGTTCAGAAACACCGCAGTCACTTTAGCTCAATGCACTGGAAAAGTCACAACAATTTCAGGTAAAAAACAAACAACACCACACAGCCCTTGACTGTCTGACGTCCTTTGTGAACATCGGACTGATCTCAGGGCAGATGAGAGGAGATGGCGGAAATCTAACAATCCAGCAGAAGTAAGTATCAGTCTCTGCTTTCAACTTTATATGTTAACATTAAATCTGCAAAAAACATCCTATTACAAAAACAGGATCAACACCACCACAGACACTCGCAGCTTGTTTAGAACATTCAACACACTTATTTGCCCTCCCCGCCACCACCTGACAAATCACTGACAGCAGATATCTTCGCCACATTTTTGTCCGCGACCCAGTCCAAATAGACTAGTTGAGAAACACTGCTTTAACTCACAGTAACTTCTCTCTGACATTTTCTCCCCTGCATTTGTGTGTGTGTGTGTGTGTGTGATGCAAGTTGACGAGTCTGACAGGCAGACAAAAGGAAAGGAGATGCACACGCGCATGTGAGATTCTCTGTCCAGTTGCATTTTTTTCTCAATACTGTTGATAAGCAAATGTACATGTTATGATAACCATCAATTTTAAAACCGTGGTATACCGTGAAACCGGTATACTGCTGCAATCCTAATTGCAACTTAACCCAGCCAAAACCAAACTCCTGGTCTTTCCAGCCAACCCTGCTGTTGAACACAACATCACCGTGCAGCTGGGTGCAACTACAGTAATTAATTAATTAATACAGTAATACAGCCTTCCAAAACGGTCAGAAATCTAGGGTAACCATCGATAACAATCTAAATTTCACAGACCACATCTCAAAGACAGCATGATCATGTAGATTTAGACTCTACAATATCAGGAAGATAAGACCCTTCTTATCTGAACATGCCACACAACTGCTTGTTCAGTCACTTGTCATAACTAGACTGGACTACTGTAACGGTCTCATTGCAGGCCGTCCTTCATGTGCAATTAGACCCCTGCAAATGATCCACAATGCAGCAGCATGTCTGGTCTTTAATGAACCAAAGAGAAAACATGTTGTACCCCTCTTTGTCTCTCTCCACTGGCTGCCTGTTGATGCACAGATAAAATTCAAGACTCTTATGCTGGCATACAGAACAATCACTGGGTCTGCTCCAGCATACCTAAAATAATTTCTGCAGAACTACACACCCACTAGAAGCCGGTGGTCGGCTAAGGAACGTCACCTTGTTGTACCAACACAAAGAGGCACCAAACTTTTTCCCGGACTTTCGGCTTCCTCATACTGAGTTGGTGGAATGACCTTCCCAACTCCAACCGTCAAGCTGACTCACTCCCGGTCTTCAAAAAACGACTTAAAACACATCTTTTCCATAAGCACTTAACCAGTCACAAAAAAACTAAAAAATAAATAAATATAGTGAAACTTTGTAATATAGCACTTTTGTACCACTGTCTCCTGATGATTTGCTTATGTTCTCCTCTTTTGTAAGTCGCTTTGGATAAAAGCGTCTGTCAAATTAATAAATGTAAATAAAAGTAAATGTATTGTGCAATGTATCATAAACAATATATAATATATAATATATATATATATATATTCAATAGATACCAGTACTTATTCATTAGATACTAGTACTTATTCATTAGATACCCATACTTATTCATTAGATACCCGTACTTATTCATTAGATACAAGTACTTATTCATTAGATACCAGTACTTATTCATTAGATACCCGTACTTATTCATTAGATACCCGTACTTATTCATTAGATACCAGTACTTATTCATTAGATACTAGTACTTATTCATTAGATACTAGTACTTATTCATTAGATACCAGTACTTATTCATTAGATACTAGTACTTATTCATTAGATACCAGTACTTATTCATTAGATACTAGTACTTATTCATTAGATACTAGTACTTATTCATTAGATACTAGTACTTATTCATTAGATACAAGTACTTATTCATTAGATACTAGTACTTATTCATTAGATACTAGTACTTATTCATTAGATACCAGTACTTATTCATTAGATACTAGTACTTATTAATTAGATACCAGTACTTATTCATTAGATACTAGTACTTATTCTTTAGATACCAGTACTTATTCAATAGATACTAGTACTTATTCAATAGATACTAGTACTTGTTCATTAGATACCAGTACTTATTCAATAGATACCAGTACTGATTCAATAGATACCAGTACTTATTCATTAGATACTAGTACTTATTCAATAGATACTAGTACTTATTCATTAGATACCAGTACTTATTCATTAGATACTAGTACTTATTCAATAGATACTAGTACTTATTCAATAGATACTAGTACTTATTCTTTATATACCAGTACTTATTCTTTATATACCAGTACTTATTCTTTATATACCAGTACTTATTCAATAGATACCAGTACTTATTCATTAGATACCAGTACTTATTCATTAGAAACCATTACTTATTCAATAGATACCAGTACTTATTCATTAGATACCAGTACTTATTCATTAGAAACCATTACTTATTCATTAGATACAAGTACTTATTCAATAGATACTAGTACTTATTCATTAGATACCAGTACTTATTCAATAGATACCAGTACTTATTCTTTAGATACCAGTACTTATTCATTACTTATTCATTAGATACAAGTACTTATTCATTAGATACTAGTACTTATTCTTTATATACCAGTACTTATTCTTTATATACCAGTACTTATTCATTAGAAACCATTACTTATTCATTAGATACAAGTACTTATTCATTAGATACTAGTACTTATTCTTTAGATACCAGTACTTATTCAATAGATACCAGTACTTATTCATTAGATACCAGTACTTATTCATTAGATACTAGTACTTATTCAATAGATACCAGTACTTATTCATTAGATACAAGTACTTATTCATTAGATACTATAACTTATTCTTTAGATACCAGTACTTATTCATTAGATACTAGTACTTATTCATTAGATACCAGTACTTATTCATTAGATACTAGTACTTATTCATTAGATACTAGAATGTTCTGTGGACTGATGAGTTGAAAGTGGAACTGTTTGGGGTCCTGTTACATCTGGCGTAAATCAAACACAGAATTCCACAAAAATACCATAATACCTACGGTCAAGCATGGTGGTGGTAGTGTGATGGTGTGGGGATACGTTGCTGCTTCAGGGCGACTTGCAATAATTGAGGGAAACATGAATTCTGCTCTCTACAAGAACATCTAAAGGAGAACATCTGGTCATCAGTCCATGTGTTGAAGCTCAAGTGCAACTGGATTATGCAGCAAGACAATAATCCAAAGCATAGGAGTAAGTCCACCTCTGAATGGCTCAAAAGAAGCTAAATTTTTTTTGGAGAGGCCTAGACAAAGTCCTGACTTGAACCCAATTGAGATGCTGTGGCAGGACCTTTAACGGGCAGTTCATGTTAAAAAACCCTCCAATGTTGCTGAACAAAATCAATTCTGCAAAAATAGATTTTTTTTACAAAGCAGCCAGAGGAAATGTGATTGTGATGTCACCCCCTCTGTTTAACTGTATTATTTATTTATTTATTTACAGTAGTTTAGTTCTTTTTAGAGGATTCAAGTGTGAACACCCTTTCTAGAACAGTTTTTTCCATCAGAATGGTCGGCAGTAAATCATTGGGCAAAAGCATGGTGTTACGATTCCTGGTTGTCTGCCCCGTGTTTCTCGTGTCACTGTTATAAATTACAATTCCCATGATTCCTGGCCCACAACCAGCACCGTGTTATTGTTCTCACCTGATTGTCATTTTGTCATCATCGTGTCCCTGTATTTAAACCCTGGTTCTTTGTTCAGTCTCGGTCGATCGTTGTTTGTGGATGTTTGGAAGTGGATGTCTTGCCTAGTTTACCCTGTTCATGTACCCTTTTTATGTTTTCATGTTTTCATTTCATTTTTCCCCATCGAGGACGTTTCCTTTGTTCCTGTCTGATTTGTTTTCACTTTGATTAATAAAACCGCATTTAGATCCGCACTCCTCGTCTGCCTCCTACTAACGTTACAGAACGATCGACCGATAATGGATCTAGCGGTTCTTCAAGCTAACTGTCATCTGCTTAGCCTCATGCTAGGGGACCGTCCTGTGGAGGACCACATTCGCGATTTCCTCGAGCTGGCGAATGTCGCGGACTTCCCGGACTCCTCCCTGTGTAACCCGCACACACACACACAAGATGAGACAGTCACAATGTCGGATGAAACTGCTTTTATTTAATAGCAGTGCAGGCAAAAGTACAAACAGGGCAAATCCAGAGAAGAGTTGTCGAGGGAAGCGTAGGGTCAAAAGCCGGGGAATTAAAGTATAGAAAAGGGGCAAATCCGGGAGAGAGTGGTCAACGAGAGCGGGAGGTCGAAGCCGGGAATCAGACACAACTAGATGGGAATAGCGGGAGCAAAAAGACAGGGGAACTAGGGGAACACTGGAGCTAGCAAGCTAAGGGGTAAACTAGAGGAGTACAAAACTAGACGAGACTAGCGGGGGGCAAAGATACGGGAAACTAAACACAATAACCAACAGGAGTGAGATGAATTTGCTGTGGTATTTATAGAGGCGAGTGCAGGTGTAAACAATGATGTGGTGATTGAGACGAATGCAGGTGTACATAATGTTCTGGCGATTGGGAGTGGGCATGTGAGCCCGAGGGGGGAGATAGTGTACGAGCATGTGAGCTCGTAGGAGCAAAAACGAGCGTGCAAGCTCGAGCGAGGAAAACGGGCGTGGAAGCCCGAGGGAGCAAAACGAGCGAGGAAGCTCGAGGGGGCGGAGCGAGGGAGCGGTGTTCGTGACACCCTGGTGGTTTTCTTCAGGGCTAACCTGAACAGTTCGCTCAAGGAGCGGTTGCCACCGGAGCTCCTTGAATTTGTGGAGGAGACTCTGCTTGCCTGCGGCTCGCCGTTCACTGTGGGCGTCGTTGAGGAGGACCCTGCCTCTCCTCCCACAGTGGTTACCCCCCCAGTCATCCATGGCTCCTCCCTTCATGCCTGCCAGCGAGCCAACCCCCACGCCTGCCTTGGTCAACGAGCCAGCGCTGCCAGCCTCGTCCACCCGGAAGAGGAGGAGAGGAAAGGCTTCCGCTCCCCAGTTCACGCCTGCCACGGTCAGCGAGCCAGAGCCCACGCCAGCCACGGTCAGCGAGCCAGAGCCCTCGCCAGGCACGGTCAGCGAGCCAGAGCCCATGCCAGCCACGGTCAGCGAGCCTGAGCCCACGCCTGCCAAGGTCAGCGAGCCTGAGCCCACGCCTGCCACGGTCAGCGAGCCAGAGCCCACGCCTGCCACGGTCAGCGAGCCAGTGTTATCAGCCTCGTCCGTCCGGAGGAGGAGGAGGAGGAGAAGAGGAAAGGCTCCTGCTCTCCAGCCTCCGCCTTCCATGGCTCTGTCCCCAGAACCTCCCATGGCTATGCCTTCTATGTTCAGCGAACCAGAGCTCACGCATACCACGGTCAACAAGCCAGTGCCTGTCCAAATATGAATTAATTGTGAATTCAAATAAGGCTACTACTTTTGAAATTGATCTCAGGAAAATGATGATAAATCAAAAGCTAAATTAATTGTAATGTTTTCAATACTATGATAAATATTTGACAAACCCACTGTGAATAAGTGTGGGCTGCAAGTCTATGCTTTCTAACACAGTCTACATTAGACAAACAATAAGAAACACATGAAATACCTTTTGGTAGCCGAAGGTTTTTTCTCACTGAAGTTCGGTACTCCACCTTTTGAATGGTCACTCTTCAGAGACACAGAACTGAATACAAGTGAACCTGGTCTTTAATGACACAAAAAGCAGAGAAAAAAAAATTACTACAGAAAGTAGTGTGCATCAATCTCATTTGAAGAGATTCAGTGTTGCAAATGCTATTTATCATGATATCAAGCTCGATTGCACTTCCTCATGCTTTACGCATGAATACAGCCCATGAACATAAACAGAGCATGTGTACAGCAAACTGCTTATGCGTTGAATGTGAGGGAGTGTAAACAAGCTTCAAATCATGATCACTCCCAGGAGACTGCACATTTCAAGATTTATAGTGAAAAAGGAGTTATACTTTGGTCTGTTTCTTACCCAAAACAGATCATAATGCTTTAGAAGAAATTCAATAAATTATTCAAGATTACCATTATGTTCTTATTGAAACTTGAATGTTTTGGGCCCCACCGACATGCATTACACAATGATCAGCCACAACATTAAAAATCACCTATTGTGTAGGTTCCCCCCATGCCACGAAAACAGCGACAACCCACATCTCAGAATAGCATTTAGAGATGATATTCTTCTCACCACAGTTGTACAGAGTGGTTATCTGAGTTACCGTAGACTTTGTCAGTTTGAACTAGTCTGGCCATTCTCTGTTGACCTCTCATCAACAAGACATTTCTGTCCACAGAACTGCCCCTGCTGGATGTTTTTTTTATTTTGGCAGCATTTGGAGTAAATTCTAGAGGCGTTAAAATCCCAGGAGATCAGCAGTTACAGAAATACTCAAACAAGCCTGTGTGGCACCAAAAATCATCCATAAATGTATCTAATCAGCAAATCATGTGGCAGCAGTGCAGTGCATAAAATCATGCCGATATGGGTCAGGAGCTTCAGTTAATGTTCACATCAACCATCAGAAAGGGGTAAAAATGTGATCTCAGTGATTTGGACTGTGACATGATTGTTGGTGCCAGGTGGGCTGGTTTGAGTATTTCTGTAACTGCTGATCTCCTGGGATTTTCACACACAACAGTCTAGATTTGATTCAGAATGGTGCCAAAAACAAACAAAAAAAAAAACATCCAGTGAGGGGCACTGGCTCATTAAACATACAATTGACTGTTTGAGGAATCTAAGTGCCTTTTTCATTTTTGTGCTGGTTTCACCAAGTAGCTTGAATTTGTTTTGTGTAGTATAATTTCTTCAGGACAGCTTGTGAATAAATCTTCTAGTTTTGGGTGCTTGTGCCTCCTGTTGGCTGGAGTTGGTTGTGGAAAATTTTTTACAGGACAGTTTGATTACCCAAAGAACTGAACAGCCCTTTTTTTGTGCTGGTTCCGCTAGCACCTGGAGCTTGTTTTGTGGAGGAACAAACCTTTGAGACAGTTAAGTGGATGAATCTACGTGTTTTTTGTGCGTGTGTCTATTTCGCTTACTGGCTGGAATCTGTTTTATAGATTATCTTCTGTTGTCTAATTCTGTTTTACAAATGTTTGTACACAAACACTGGACTTGAGCAATCCTGTGGCAAAGTTGCTGCTGGGAATCTCACAAGCATACATGGACGCAGGATAATGCATACTTAAGAAATATGATATAGTGTTTCTTCAAGAAATGCATATTTCCCTGCAGGAAGCTGAAAATTTTGGGAAGATATGGGGTGTACATTTGTTCTTAAATGCTGGCTCAAGTAAGAGCAGGGTAGTCATTATATTGATAAGTAAGCATCTACAATTCAAATGTCTCAAACAGATTAAAGATAAATTAGGAAGAGTCATTATTGTTTTAGCAGAAATTCAGGAGCAAATGTTGATTTTGTCTAATATTTACGCACCTAACATTGATAATCAGGGATTTTTTATAGATCTTGAAGGGATGTTGCAAGCCGCTGGCACACCTCATGATATAATATTGGGAGCAGACTTGAATCTTTTGATGGACTCAGTCCTTGATCATAGTGAAGCAAAAGAGTGCAAGCCCCCTAAAGCAACATGGACAGTTCACAGGATGTGTAAAAATCTTGGTCTTGCACCCATCTGGTGAGGACTATACATTTTTTCATCAGTCCAAAAGATTTATTATAGAATAGATTGTTTCATATCTAAGTCCCTCATATAATATTTTGTTGATTGTTCAATTGGAAACATCTTAGTCTCAGATCACACCCTTGTGAGGTGTGCTACATATGGAGAAAAATAAATCATATAGTTGGTGCTTTAATGTATCCCTTTTGAAAAATCCTGAATTTCAACAAATGTTAAAGGCTGAAATCAATGTTTATATGGAGATCAACTGGTCCTCAGTATCCTCTATGTTTGTGCCTTGGGAGGCATTTTAGGTGGTGCTTAGGGGTCAGATCATACAGTATGCCTCATTCATCCAAAAATCGAAAGAACGAGAACTTGTGGAGTTGGAAGGGAATAATAAAAGTGCAGAGGCAGAGCTGAAGCACCAAATGTTCTCTGATGTATGAACTCGGGCTCCCAGCCTTCGCAGCACACACACACACACCAACAGTCAGGCATTTGAGATGAGCCACGAGGTCGCCCAGCCTCCTCCCCTGTCGCTGACCTGCCTTATTGTGGGTATGCGGAGGGATGTAAGTGCTTTGACGTTTCCCTCAGCACAGCCACGAGTCTCCTTGCAAGGCTCCTCGACGTGGCATTTCCTTCTCCCCGAAGCGAGGCACCATCCGCAAGTACGTCAAATGCGATCGTCCCCTTGGTGCCCATCGTTCGGAGTTTGGAGGCATGTGATTGGAGGTTTGTGATTCAGTTTGCCAGGTGCCCGCCCGGGTTCAGCAACATCCGTTTCGCCTCAGTGAGGGGTGAGAAACAGCTGCCCTGTGTGAATGATGCGATAGAGCCTGTCCCTCCAGCAGAGATGAAGAAGGGATTCTATAGCCCCTACTTTATCTTGCCAAAGAAAGGCGGTGGTTTGCAAGTCAATCTTGGACCTGCGAGTGCTGAACCGAACCCTGCACAGACTCCCGTTCAAGATGCTGACTCAGAAGCGCATTCTGTCATCTGTCCAGCATCATTAATGATTCACAGCGGTAGACCTGAACCCATGTGTTGGTCCAGATGGACAACATGGCGGCAGTAGCGTATATAAACCACCAAGGCGATTTACTCTCGCGTCGCATGTCACAACTCGCCCTCCATATCCTCCTCTGTAGTCAGCAGCGACAGAAGTTGTTATGGGCCACTCACATCCCGGGCGACCTCAACCGCACAGCGGACACGCTGTCACAGCAGGTGATGCTCAGGGGAGAGTGGAGACTCCACCTCCAGGTGTTCCAGCTGATTTGGAGTCGATACGGCGAAGCGCAGGTAGACCAGTTTCCTTCCCGGGAATCCTACCACTGCCCACTCTGGTATGCCATGGCCGAGGCTCCCCTTGGCACAGACGCGCTGGCACACATCTGGCCCCGGGGGATGTGCATGTATGCATTCCCCCAGTGAGCCTGCTTGTACATACTTTGTGCAAGTCAGGGAGGACGAGGAACAGGTCATCCTGGTGGCCCACCCAGACTTGGTTCTCGGAGCTCAAGCTCCTTGTGAAAGCCCCTCCCTTGTGAGTTCCCCTTAGGGTGGACATCCTCTCTCAGGGATGGCACCCATCTGGCACCCATTCCCAGACCTCTGGAATCTCCATCTCTGGCCCCTGGCTGGTACATGGAAGACCTAAGTGGCCTAACACCGGTGGTGGTGGACACTATCACTCAGACCAGGGCTCACTCTTTGAGGTAGCTGTATGCCTTGAAGTGGCATTTGTTCATGAATTAGTGTTCTTCCAAAGGTGAAGACCCCCATAGATATGCAGTCGGGTCGGTGCTTTCCTACCTGCAGGAGAGGCTGGAGGGGCGGCTTTCCCCCTCCACATTGAAGGTGTTGTGGCCGCTATAGCCACACACCACGGCGCGGTGGACATTATGTCCCTGGATAAGCACGACCTGAATCCTCCTAGGCCAAGCCTCATTATTTTTTGGGATCTCTCCGTGGTCCTGCTGGGTCTGTGGAGAGCCCCGTTTGAGCTCTATAGTAATTTGAGTTAAAGACTCTCTCGTTGAAGACGGCCCACCTGACTGCGCTCACGTTCATCAAGAGGGCTGGGATCTACAGGCATTTTCTGTCAGCGACATCTGCCTGGAGTTCGGTCCAGCATGTTCTCGCGTGGTCTTGAGACGCCGACCGTGCCCAAGGTTCCCACAACCCTTTTTAGGCAACAGGTGGTGAGCCTGCAAGCGCTGCCCTGGGAGGAGGCATACCCAGCCTTGTCATTGCTGTGTCCGGTGTGCACTTTGCTTATCTACATGGACCATACGGACAGCTTTAGATGCTTTGAGCAGCTTTTTGGTGGACAGTGGAAAGGGAAGACTGTCTCCAAACAGAGCACTGCCCACTGGATCATGGATGCCATTGCAGGCCGAGGGCGTACCATCTCCTTTGGGACTACGAGCACACTCCACTACGAGTGTGGCATCCTCCTGGGTACTAGCCAACGGCGCCTCTCTAGCAGACATCTGTAGAGCAGCGGGCTGGGCAACACCCAATACCTTTGTGAGATTTTATAATCTCATTTTGAGCCAGT
Organism: Xyrauchen texanus; assembly: GCF_025860055.1. Taxonomy (NCBI): domain Eukaryota; kingdom Metazoa; phylum Chordata; class Actinopteri; order Cypriniformes; family Catostomidae; genus Xyrauchen; species Xyrauchen texanus. Next base: position 1,888,404 of record NC_068323.1, read on the forward strand.
TTTTCCCGTGTGTTGACAGGTACAAACAGGTAAGTGTGCAGGCAGCTCCCTGAGGGGAAGACGTGCACTTTTCCCCCATACAAATATTTACATGCTGAAGACCAGACCCGTTGCTGGATTCTGGGCCATCTGTAGTGGCTTATGTTAAGCAACAATCAGTCATTTTGTCCTTATGGGGTGGTTAGGTGTGGGGTTATCAGAGATGTAACATGCCATCATAAAAGACAGATAGGGGGAAGAAATAATTTATATAAATGGCAAACGAGCATCTTTGATCGACTGCATAGAAAACAAATGTAGAAAGTCTCAAACAAAACTCTGAATATCTTTAAAAGGTTTGATTTCATTAACTGGCAAACTTGGGCAAATTATGTGATTATTTTGTACTCAAAAGTGTTCATTGCATCAATGCAGAAATTTGTGAACACTAATCGGCTTCCAGATGGACTGATCACAGAAATTCCATTGAACTAGCCAATCAGATTTGCACTGAGTTGATCAAGAAAGCGTTATCCAGTTTTGTGTGCCATTTGCATCAGATGTAGAACATGGACTGTGGGTGTGTCGTCTGAGGCTTGGACTAGTGTTAGTGTAGTTGAACCAAGATGAGTGGAGGTTGTGATCAACAGACGGGTTGGCTGAAATCACAAGGATTTCAGTCTTGGCAAGGTTTAGCTGAAGGTAGTTTACCTTCATCCAGGCCTGAGATCTCAAAGTAATTAGCATCTTCATTAGAGATGTGAATCTTTACTTGTCTCACAATTCGATTACGATTTGATTATAAAACGATTCTCGATGCATTTTCTTCAAACATTTATCATCAGGTGTGCACACTGTCCTGACAAGCGAGTGACCGGCAATGACCAGCAATAACGTAAAAGCCAATGAAATGAAGAGTGCACAAGAGTAGAGAAAGGCATTGGGGAAAAAAAAAATCAAATGAAAATATCACCAACATCTTCCGAACCGCTGCCGCATAATTCTTTTCTTCTGTATTTTCCCCCTTTGTGTGCAAATCAGTGAAATAATGGGTGTGAGCTCATCTTTCATGTTGTTTGTTGGCTTATCACAAATAAACTCTCCCGTTGCTATGTGTGTGGTTTTGTGAAAGAATTTCGAGATCGTAGATTCATTCGGGCATGTGTTTGATACAGCTGGTCTGCAAACAGTCGTGTTTGTGCACTTGACTTTAGTGTATTCACTTAACTCGCGTCTTTGTTTCTACATCTGTCTTTGGCACGCACCAATGCATTACCATGATTAAACTGATCGATTCAGAATCGTTAGAGTACGAATCGCGATGCATTGCTGAATCGATTTTATCCCCCACCTCTAATCTTCATACATAAGAGGTGGTTTGAGACACATTCCATTCTAAACTCGGTCAAGTATAAATGCATCTGGCAGTTCAAGCCACATATGCAAAATTTACTTCCCCAACGTCAACCAAACGTCAGCACTCAGCATAGGGAAAATATAAAACATTACAGCTGCTACAGAGTATTTGCATTGGGCTTGCGTAGTGCAATACAGAATATCGAATAAATAAAAATATGGATGCATGTTGTAGGAGAGACAGAATTTTATTGTCATTTCTGAGTGCAGCTGAAATGCATGGACATATCTGAACTATGACAAGCCCTTACGGCAAAAATACAATGTGCATGCGCAGGGCAAAGTCACTTGGAATCAAATAATAAACCACATCTTCAGGCATTAGCATAATCACAGAAGTGAACTCCTCTCATATAGCGTGGAACTTTAAGATCTAATTATATTAATTTTTCAGAAATGTGTGTAGTGTAAATGTGGCCAAGTGTAAATGGAATGTGCTTATTCAAATGGATAGAAATCCGATCAGTAAAAACATATGGGGACCAAGCGTAGACACCCATAGACAAACAAATTCTCCACAATAATCCAGTGTTTATTTCAGCCTTCCATAAACTTGTTTAAAGTAACACTACATTTTATCTGCTGACTGTGTAAACTGAGTTTCAAGGGTTTTTCTCTTTCCTCTCAACCACATCATCTGAATGACTTATTCTGGTAATGCTATTGGAATTTTTAATGATTGTAGTAAATTCTACAGGTGATAATTCAAAAGACAAGTAAATTGTAGTACTGATTTAAATTCTGACACACGCAGTGACTCAACGTAGCCTCCATGTTTGAGAAACTGTTAAGAAAATTACACATTTCAAAAAAGGAATTAACAGTGTGCATATTACAAATAATTAGAAATGCATGAAATACCTTTTGGTAGCTGATGGTGTTTCCTCACTGAAGTTCGGTACTCCACCTTTCGAATGATCACTCTTCAAAGACACAACACTGAGTGCAAAAAGGAAAAACAATTTACCTACAGCAGATACCCTCAGTCTCATTTGAAAATGTAGCAATGCAAATGGATAAATAAAGCTGCAAACAGCATTTACACCAATGGTTGGGAGATTAGGCTCTGCATGGGCCAAAGAATCAGAGAAAACATGGTTTCTAGGCTTTTGGTTCAATATCCGGATGGTGTGCAACCATTGAAACAATGACAAGATAAAAAAACTAAAAAATAAATGTTAATGTCATTTAATTAATGTTATGCTTTGATATTGATTCTACATCTCTTTTGTTGAAACGACATGAACATTTAAAAAATCTTTATTTATGTCAGTGAATCAACAATGATATCTGAGGTTGATTCTACATCACCTTTGCACCTTCATTTAATGTTGAATTTAATGCTATCAATGAAACAGTGTCTAACTCCATGCCGAGAAAAGAGATGCTCTGAACCGGGGAGAGCTTGCTCTTTTCCCAGGTTACCCGAAGCCCCAAACGGTGCATGAGCACTAGGTCCCTGTGTGCACACAGTAACTCTCGAGATTGTGCTAGTATCAGCTAGTCATCGAGGTAGTTTAGTATGCGTACGCCCACTTCCCTTAGCGGAGCAAGGGCAGCCTCCGCGACCTTCGTGAAGATGAGGGGAGACAGGGGAGGAAATTCCCAGATTGAATTAACTAATTAAGAAATCAGTATGAACATGAATTAGAGTAAAAATTTCACAAAACAGACATTAGGATATCCCAAAATATGGTAAAATTTACATTTGTATGCTTATTCATATACAAATATTTAAATATAAATTTTAACATCTGCTACATAGCTTGTGATAAATCTGTATATATTATGCACAGTTTGAATGTATTTTTGCAATCACTGGGATTGACGGTCATTTGTTGATGTTCCGTGCACTCCGAAGACGTCATTAAAGGAATATCGTATTCCATATTGAATATTGCATTATCCAACAACTTATCGCATATCGCATTTTTCCTCCATAACGTGCAGCCCTAATGTGTATCATTATTTTTTGTTTTTAAAAATGTAAATACATCAAGGAAGAAGTTTTTAACATAAAAAAGTAGCATGAGTCATTTTAGCAGCATGGTCACAAAACAAAGTGGAAGCCCCGCCCACCCAAAGTCTCAACGTATTTATAGTCATGGGTAATAGAAATCCCAAATCAGCTCCTGATGAAGATGTCTGTAATTGCAGCAGAATACTGGATGAGCCTGTATTTTCAGCAGAGTTGGATAGGGTTGTGTTTCCCAAAAGCACTGTAAGACTAATTAGATCATAGAAACCATTGGTCTCTACGATCAACTTAAGCTTACGATGCTTTTGGTAAATGGGGCCCAGAATAGTTGCAACAGATGCTATGCGAGTGCAGAATCAAAGAAGATGAAATCAAAGTGGTACATGTGTAAAATTGAATATGCTCGCTCTCTCAAGAGTCCATACTGAGTAACATCAATCACTGATGAATTTGAACAGAATGCTTTCCACTGTTTTAAAGGGATCTGCCATCTAAATATTGATAAAACAAGATGCACTTTTTAAGTGGCCTATGCTGGAATATTTCTTCAAAGTATTTACACACTATTTAAAATTAATGTATTTAACAACTGTAAGAGATAGAATCCAAGAACAAAAACAAAAGCCACATAGAAAATCCTGTTGACTGCTCTAATCGAAGCACTGCCCACTGTCAACAGTTGCACTTGCATAACTCGAGTCTGAAGGAATATAAAGACATCTTTATGGGTCTAAACTCCTGAAGAGAACATCCAGTGTTTCACAGCAGTCGTAGCAAGCATGTGTCAGTTATATGGAGTAAACTTTGACAAGCTCACATTGGAATGAAAGCAAACGCTGAGCTCTCAGATCAAATTGAAGTATTCCTAATAAGACACCCCTCCATCACTCTGCAAAACAAATGAATTCTCCCTTTGGGACGCCCTCTGATCAGTTCTGCACCACCAGCAGTGGCACTTGCATAAATCATGTCCCCAATCACAGTTTCTTTTGCTTCAATATAAACTGTCTTTTATTATCTGTGCAAGTTAAACAGTGACAAGTTAAACAAACTATTTCCTGCATCTCTCGATTGAACTTTGGACCCTAGAAAACTGATTATGTACATGAACTTTATTCCTGTGTGTTTATCTCTGCTGATCTACTGAAACTGTGTTACAAAGTGTTTCTCTCCTTCTCACCAACATCACATGATTGAATTACTCTCTCACTTTCTCTCTTTCTTACTTTCTTACTCTAGGTTTTTTTATTTTAAATGATTTCAGTAAATTCTCTTCATGATAAATCAAAGCAAAATAAATTGTATTTTCAGAGTTATTCACATATATCAAAGTGCAATCCCCATGTTCCTCACAAAATGGGTATTTCCCCTCGCATGTCAGTCTTTTTGGGCCAACTCCATCAGTTACACAATTAGTGTACCAAATATTCTGCATATACTGACAACTTCTGCATTTCCTTTCATTATTGAATACAAGGAAAGCAAAAGCTGGTAAATAATGTCCATAGAAACAATCTTTCACAATTTTTATCAAGAGTTTGCAAAAAGTGCCAAAGTGCACGAAACAAAATGTTTTTGATTTACACCATCATCAGCGTCTGAAGCAACACAGATATATCTGTTTATCAGAGTTTCAGACTGTTTTTAATGAATGAATGAAATAAAACTGCAGGATGGTTTCAACATGATTTTCAGATCTTTCCACTGAATTCTCAACACAGAGAGAAAATCTTAATTTTGAAAAAATCATATTTGGCATATAAAAAATGTATTAAGTTGTTAAAATAAATTATTAAGTTGTGTCTGGGGTTGCTAGGGTCCAAAAGATCTAATCAAAATAGGGCAAATTATCTCAAAATCCCAAACAATTTATACTTAAATGTTAAATAATGTATTTCATGATCAGAGTTTCCACTCTTTTCAAGGCAAAACATTTCACAAAATATGCAGCCACCGACAGTGACAAAATGTGTATTTGACTCTTATTCCCAATCTCGATCTTTATCATGTATTTATACATGTAGCAAAAACCTTGTTAGCAACACAGTCAAACTCTTCTATTATATTTACATTTTTCCAGAATTATTTTTTCTACTTTTTTGACTGGAAAATTGTATTCCAAATTCAGTTTTTTAGGATGTGTGGGAACACTAATGATGTTAACAATTGGAAACTTAAAAGAATAGATCGCCCAAAACAGAAAATTCTGACATAATTTATTCACACTCGTGCCATCCCAGATGTGTTTGACTTTCTTTCTTCAGAACACAAATTAAGATTTTTAGAAGAATGTTTCATTTGGTCCATTGAATGCAAGTGAATGAGTACCAAAATGTTTAAGCTCCAAAAATCACATAAAGGCAGAATAAAAGTAATCCATAAGTCTCTGTTGGTTACATTTATATCTTCTGAAGCAATATAATATGTGTGGGTAAAAAACCAGATCAATATTTATGTCATTTTCTCCAATAAATTCTCCTCCCTGCTCACTAGGTGGCGAAACGTATGAAGAATGAGTACTGCCAAAAGCAAAAGAAGAAGAATGTTAAAGTGTAGATTTATTGTAAGAAAGTACTTAAATATTGATCTGTTTCTCACCCTCACCTATCACATCACTTCTGATGACATGGATTAAACCACTGGAGTCTTAATGATTACTTTTATGCTGCCTTTATGTGCTTTTTGGAGATTCAAAAATGTGGTACTCATTCACTTGCATTGAATGGACCATGGGAGCTGAAATATTCTTCTAAACATCTTCATTTGTGTTCTGAAGATAGAAAGTCACACACATCTGGGCTGGCATGAGGATGAGTAAATGATGAGAGAATTTCATGAGAGAAAATAAAAATGCATTTTTGCGTGAACTGTCCCTTTAAGGTTTGTACACACACACAGTTGCAATGCAGTGAAGTTTATGTATCAGGTTTGATGTCTGAAATATTAACGCACTTTAATTACACACTTTGATCTCATACAAGATATCTTCATACACTTTGGTATCATGACATCATTGTACCCTAAAAAACAATCATGGTCTCACCTCTGTTTCTCTGGGAGACTCATCTTGCTTTCTTCACTCCTCTAACATTACTTCAGCAATGTGCTGCACTTTCTCTTTAGGTGTGACCTGGAGAAGACAATATGTTGCATAGTTAAATACATGATAGATCAATTCTAAAGATTGTTGAGTTAAGCAACAAGCAATTAAAACAAAAATAAAACAACTACAGTGTCATGTAGTGTAACCAAACTGAGTATGGATCATTACAGAGGGTGAAATAACATTCTTCTCACTTCACAAATCAATGCAGGAAATAAAGATGGTCAACACTGCGCTTAATGTTTGTCCTAGTTTCTTTTAAATATGTTGTACGATTACAATGAGAGCAAAAGAGCTCAAACGATCTCAACTTGAACACTGAAAGCATAGTATGACTGTTAAAAGCAAGTTTACCTGTTTAACCGGTGACGTATCTAAATCTTTGACTAGAGGTCACTGTTAAGTTTTCATGTGAGAACGCTTCTGGTGCTCGTGCTCTGTGAGCATCACCACGTACTGACAAGTGACGCAAACAAAAGGTGTGTTGAGGGGGCAGGGCGGTTTAATGAGAACAGATTTCTTCAGAAACAGTAGGGTCACCAGATCTGACAGTAGGTTAGAGGTTACCGAAATCGCTTACCCCTCTCACTCCTCTTTAATTTAAACAAAGTTGTCCAATGTTCATCAAACTCATTCAGGTGATGTCTAATCTCTTCAGTGTTGTCCTATAAAGATTTGTTCCTGTGGTATATGACCATGTTTAGATGGAGGTTCATCAGGAAACTGACATTGACAGCCCTCATTATGTTTTACAGCTGACATCAATGAGGAAGACTCTGGTAAATGAGCTTGAGTAATATAAAATAGGTCAGAAAGGTGCTCAACTCTTCAGATGTTGCCTCATTGCCAATGGCATTAAGTATAGAAGAACACTGTAGAGTATGGACGGAGAAACATGAACTCATTGATTCTGAATGCAATGCACACATTGTTGCGAAGGGTTATAAAACCCCCCACACATGTTACTCGCCCCACACCCCTCTCCTTAGATGAGAAAGGAATGTGAAAAGTTGAAAGACACAATGCGTTCCTACCATTTAAAACCCAGAAATGTCTTATTTTGAAGGAAATATGTTTATCCCCGTATGCTTGTGTATTTCTGATGTGACATCAAACTAGTTAAAATTGTTAGTTGTGTTAGTTAAACTCTGAGGGCTTATATAAAGAGTCTAAGAATATATCTTCACTTTTAAGTGTACCAAATACACGTTTCTTGGTATCAAATTAAATTACGACTTGCCCTAGCTGAATATAAATATAAGGTTACGTTAGAAATGTATTCTGCTATGTTTTTCCATCTTTTGAGTGCTTCAAGCCACGATCCTGACCCGGTCGTAAATTATGCAAATGACGAGCCTTGACAGGACAAAGGCAACCATTTCGCGCCCAAAACGGAGGAGCCTCATTGGGTCAGTCCTCCCAAAGGAGGTGTGACCTCCCTACTTTAAAAGTCAGGATCGAGGATTGAATCGCTCTCTTACCTCTTTTGTCCTGCTCTTGTCCTTTGTCTCTTCTCTCTCCAAGCTCTCTTGCTTTTCTTTCGTCAGACATGTCTTTTATTTTATTTGACGTTTATCTCAGTCTTTTATTTGTCTTCGGACAAAGCTCAACACTTTATGTTTCTGGAGCAGTCCGATACCCTCCGGGTGAAAGGACTCTCTCTCAGCAACAACAACACCCACTCCTAAGATGCTTTGAATTTCCCGCGAGCGATCCACACTCGGGAAGCACCAAGAGAAATCCTCCATCTCACGGACGCAACGAGGGCACAATAAACACGCAGTCTTGTTCAGCGACACAAAGGTCCATTGTGCAAGTATTATTTCATCTAAATTCAAATGCGTTAAAGTGTGTAACTTCCTGGATGGCTCTTAAGGTTTAACTGTTGTAACAAGTTTGCTCCCTGTAATCTCTTTATTTTCCTTCCTGTTTTACTTTGTTTATTCTATGTTAAATGTTTGTGATATATCCTAGTGTCTTTTATTAAACCCAATTATACGCTTGATTGTCTGTGTTTGTTGGTCATAAAGCAAAGCCTCTTTAATGTGCGATTTTAAGCTACGAGCTGATATTATCAAAGTAAGTTAACGTGCTTTTGATGAGTAAGCTTATAACTAAGAATAAACCTTCTGGAGAATTGATCAAGAGTATTTAGCAAAGCGGTTTGCTGGACGAACTGGTTAGTTGCGATACGGGTCAATTCCCTTAAGGTGTTCTGAAAATTAATATAGCCTGTCTGCATACGATGTATATTCCTAATTAATTGTAATTCGTTGTGTTTAATTATCTATATATATCTGAAGCAGACTCTTGGACTATATAAGCCCTTTTTGGGGCGATTTAGTATGTATTGTTATCTAGTTCAAACCGTATGATTAATCATTGATTACGATCATTAAAATTAATTGTACATTCCCCAAACCTGAACCGAGATACCCTACAACACTTTGTACCCTAATGGGGGCGCTTACGGCATCTACAATACTGCTGAAATTACTCAGCTGACTTTAATTTAAAATGTATATTGTACCTTTACAATATAAATTAAGTGCAATTAAAATTGTGTTGTTCAACTTCGTCAACCCCCAGCTGAGGGATCAGTAAATATTCTTGCTTCGGTGATTTTGCTTTTTTTCTCCCCGATTTGGAACGCCCAATTCACTTTATGTCCTCGTGGTGGCGTAGTGACTCGCCTCAATCCAGGTGGCAGAGGATTAATCTCAGTTGCCTCCGCGTCTGTGTAGCGTAGTAGCTGGCAAGATAACGTGAAGATGAAGAACCCAAGTGCAGTTTATTTTATTACATATGTCCCTAACTATAGACATGAACTAAACTAATCATAAAACATGAACAATTAACATGAACATAAACTTGACTTAGTATATACATGGCTTGGTATAAACATGGCATGACCAAAATACCTCCCTAGCAACTGGGCCAATTTGGTTGCTAAGGAGACCTGACTGGAGTCACTCAGCACGCCCTGGATTCAAACTCACGACTCCAGGTGTGATAGTCAGTGTCAATACTCGCTGAGATACACAGACCCTTGTGATTTTGCATTGTTAAATAAATTCATTTATTTAAAAAATTAAAAACTTAAACCAAAGACATTTCTAAATTCAAATTGCACTTCAAACGAAATTAAAAAGCAATTAAAATAATAATAATAAAAAACACAAAACATATATAACCACCTTTCAATTACCATCATGCAAGTATCCGTCTATGACAAGGAAATTACTAACACAAATAAAGATCTAAAAACAATTCTAAATGTAAACATAATATTTCTAATGATGATAATAATCACTGAGATATAGATAATGGAGAACCCTTTTCATACGTGTGTTTCACGAGACTGTATGCCTCAAAACAAACAGCTCATCAGACATGTACAAAGACTAACTTTCTGTCATCTGTTCTTAAATATATTATAGTGTTTCTTCAAGCACGTGTCTGTGTGTCTAACAGCATATCTTGTGTCATTCTGATTCTGAGACTCTAACCTCAAAAGTTAAACAAATACTTGTTAAAAGTCTTTAAACTATGACTGTTTTTCAAGTAAAATAACCAAAACAAGCACAATGTATAGTTGTACCAATTAATGTTAGGTATACATGCCAGATGTCTTTGAAAAAACTAACATGTATGAGGGAAAAATAATTCCACTCTTCCATGAACTCTTCACCCTGGAATATTCACATCATTTTCATTAATGAGTAATTTAGCAGAAACATTTATCCAAATGAATGAGTTTGGTGAACATTAAGACACATTTAGTAGAAATTAAAGAGAGGTAACAGATTTCAGTCATCTCTAATGTACTGAGAGATATAGTGACCCTGCTGTTTCCCCCTCAATGCGTCACGTGATGACTCTCACACGACAACTTACTGAACAGCGCCCTCTAGACGCACATTCAGAGAGGACACCGACTTCAGCACAACACCGGAAATATATTTTACTTTCGATTTCGCATGATCAAAAAACAACCACCAAAAATTAACGACATTAAGGAAAATAAATACATAAATAAATACATTTTGAATGATGTAAACCAAAATAAAAAGAACAGAAAGTGTTGGCAGTGGTTTATGAGTAATGAAGTTGTTGTTTCTTCATCGTCGTGGCCTAGACAAAAGAGACAAAATACTTTCGATTTCGCGTTTTTCAGAAAACACGCAAAAATGGAATATATATATATATATATATATATATATATATATATATATATATATATATATATATATATATATATATACACACACACACACTCTCAAACGCACTTAATTTTCAACAACAAATATTTTTCCCTTCAGTTGGTTTGCTCACGTATCTTCATCACCCTGACGTCCTTTTGAAGCGTGAACATTTTAGTCTCTGGAAGACATGAATGTCAGACATATATGATATTATATGTTGTTTGCTGATCTGCAATGTCTATAAGACGCATGTCAACAAGTGTGTCTCAAATGTTAATAAGACATTCAGCAGATGAGTTTGAGATATATTTTAAAATATTGCAAATTTGTTTAGCAAATGAAAATCTCTGAAATTAATACATTCATTTTAAGACAAAATACTCATCATTTTCAGTTTTGTTTAAGGTGATTAAATTAAACGATTTTTTAATAACTGTGGAATAAGTGAAAGGAACATATTTGTGTAAAAAATCCCCCCCTGTTGCAGGAGCTAAAGGCTCTTATCTTAATTTACATGATCTTAATTTGTTACACAAAAGCATATTGCTGTCACAAAATGATTGCCTTTAGTTGACAAATCTTGCACTATAACTACTCGCACAATATCTACTCTATATCACTTTGGTATTACAGCCTGAAAATAAAACCCATTCAAAAATAAATGTAAATTTCCAGCTTTAATTACAAACTTTGCCTTTACAAATATTCAAGTAATGAAAAAAAATGGCACAGTTCCAAGAATTTATAAAAGATGAAATCTAGGACAACAGGGTTTGAAACGTGATCATACACCTGGATATTATACTTCATAGAGCTACTGTACCTTTTGCTGTAATGACAGCCATCAGTTTGTCTGTATATGTCTCTGCCAGATTTGTGCACCAAAGACTGGGGAATATTTGCCCATTCTTTCTTGCAGAATTGTTTGAGTTCAGTCGAATTGTGGGGTAAGTGGCGATGAAGTGCTCTCTTCAAGTCCATCCACAGTTTTACTTTTGGATTTAGAACATTTTCCTAAAGAATTTGGCTGTACATGGCAGCATCAATTTGCTCTTCAATCCTGACCAATGGCCCAGTACCCACTGAAGAAAAAACACCCCCACAACAAAATGTTGCCACCACCATGCTTCACAGGAGGTATAGTATGTTCTGGGCGGAGTGGTGTGTTTGGTTTTATCCAAATATAGTGCATGGAGTTCAGTCCAAGAAGTCAATTTTTTGTTTCATCTGACCATAAAACCTTTTGCCACATGCCATCAGAATCCATACAGGCCAGCTTTGTGTAAAGCTTGGGTGACTGTTGTCACATGCACAGACCGATCCATCTCAGCCTGTAAATCCTTCAAAGTTGCCTTTGACCTCTTGCTTCCCTTTTCAATAGTCTCAGCCTCAGATGCCACACCCACGGACAGTCTTCTAAGTGTCTGATGCACATGCCACACAAAATGGGAAAACGCTTTCTCGATCAAATCAGCGCAAATCCGATTGGCTGGTTTAATGAAACTTCCACAAGTAAAAGCACACATGACTTTTCCTCAGTCCACCCGGGAGTCGTGTTCACAAGGTTCTGCATGAATACAACAAGTGTTTTTGAGGCAGAAATAACCGCAGGATTTGCCCAAGTTTGCTAGGTGTGAAATCAAAAGTTTCATTTGAGGCACGGAGCTGAAAATAAAGTGGATATCCACGAGCAGAGTTTCATTTTCTACGTTGTTTACTTAGTGATGTCTGTGAAATTCTATGGAATAAGGTTTTCTGTGCTGTACCCAAACAATTAGCAATTTCCCCATGTGTTTTCTGTGCAATCGCTCCCAGAGTCTTGCGCCATTATATAAATTATTTCTTACCCCCTGTCGGTCTTTTATAATGGTATGAGACATCTCTGATAACCCACCCCTAAACATCTTGTAATGACAAATCCAACTGTGATTGATCGCTTAACATATCATTTAGATGGCTTTTCCAGTCTAAGTGGGCTGTTCATAAAGCTGCTATACACATGCACATTCCACTTCTTAATAATGCCATGAACGGTACTCAGAGGGATAGTTGAAATGTTTTTGTACCCTTCTCCTAACCTGTGCCTCCTTGTCATTCACTATTAGTAATGGAATCCTCATGGAAAAGCAGGTTTTATACTAAGGTATTAAATCTGCTATGATTGATGTCAGGTGGGGGCATTATTAGCCAGGTATATGATCTGGAAGGTAATTGGTTGCACACGAGCAAGTTTGAATTGTTACTCTTAGGGGGCTGATCACTTATCTAAACAACGTATTTTACAATGAATTTATAATTGTTCCGAATTTTTCACTTTATTTTCACTTTGATGTTGAATGTTATGTGTAAATACATCGGACAAAGGTTAGATTGCATTTATATACATTTCCAGGGTGTAATGTGACAAATGCTAAACATTTTTGATGACTTTATTAAGGATTTTTGACATCTTGATGACTAGGTATTATGACTTCTATAGGCACTGGAACTAGGCCTACTTTTTAACTATAAATCTTGGCATCGTCCGTCTCCTTGCATCATACACATCTGAGATGGCATGAGGGTCAGTAAATGAAGAGAGAATAAAAAGCAAATGTGAGATGAAACAAACAATAGCTGACGCACTTCTGTGCTATTTTGCGATTAAGTCGAATGCTTTGTTGGATATGAACTCCAGTCTTCAGGATTCAAAGTCCAACACCCTTTCAGTTGCGCCACTGTGCAAGTTAATTACATTTAAATAAGCGTTTATATGTAGTCGGTGATTAAATGCAAGCATTAAAATATACAGTTTTTCAAATATTTTGTTTTAGTAAAAATGTTTCGATGTAATAAGATGTATTGGTGTGGGAAACAGAATGAAAAGTGTTTATGAAGTGTTAATCTGATTTGAGTGAATGTGAATAAAATCATTAATTTGCAGCAACTCTCGTATTCAATTCCCCAGAAATCTGCAGCAATATGTACAATGAGGCATGTAAAAGTGATTTTTGCACAAATGTAAGTATAGTAATGTGATTCTATGAGACCAGGTTGTCTTTAAAATTCAAAAATATTTAGAATTTTGGTAATTTTTAAGTGAAAATTTGAATTTCGTTTTTCAGCCCTAACAAACGAAAACATTCAATTCATAATAATTAAAGGCTTTTAAGAAGTGATGCACTGACAAGAAAATTCTTGTCTGAAACCAACAATTTTGGACACACTGGGCTGAAAACTGAAACTGATTATTTATGGAGAAAAAAAAAATCTAAATGTTATTATTAGGATGCACTTTTCTATAACTACACATTTCTTATAAAATAGAGTAGAAAGAAAATTACATAAAAAATGTGTTGCCTGTTAAGAAATCCCATTTAAATGTATTTCCTTCCTATACAGACATAACATCTTCACACAGCATCTTCATAAACACAATTACATTATTATAATAAAGCAGAGTGTCTTCCTCGCCTTCTTTTGACTTTCATGTGTTGGTGACATATGAACTGAATACCCTGACAAGGAGTATCCATCCCAGACAACTGATACAATATTATGACATGCAATAAGGACAACAAACTTGATTTAAAGTTGAAATGTTGTATTGCACTTTTATTTCATGACATTGTAACTTAAAATAAATCTGACATAACAGAAAAATAAAGAATCTCATATAACACATTTGAAAGGTGTCCTGTATTGGAGCTGGAACCACTGAGTTTTGGAGCAGGTGAGTCATGTCAAGTTGATGGGCAGTCGGGAAACATCTGGAAAAGATGGCAATAACTAATGAGTTAATTATCACTGTCAGAACATGATGCAGTTTTTTAGAATGAGACCCTGTAATAAGACCTCCTAAAACATTCACACAACAGTGCTAAAATACAAAATTTCTAATAAATATTACATTACAACTGCTTTTATTAAACAGATGAACATAATGTGAAATCAAATAATTGGCAATAGAGGGTATTCTTTTATGGATTGTGTCAGATCAGAACTTCGCAGATTAAGTATATCGGTCATGTTTTGACAGCAGAAGGACTGAAACCAGATGAAGAGAAGGTGAGAGCCGTAGTTCAATTATCTCCACCAGAAGACAAACAAAGATTTCTGGGTATGTTGCAGTATCTTGCCAAGTTCATTCCCAACTTGTCAGAAGTAAGTGCTCCACTTAGACAGCTGCTGGAGAATGATGCTGAATGGATCTGGGGAAGAGCAAGAAACAAGTTTTCAGAAACTCAAAACAACGAATGCACCAACACTGAAATTCTACGATGTCAACAAACCGTTAACATTGTCAGTAGATGCCAGCTGTAAATGAATGGGTGCAGTTTTGCTAGAAGATCACAGACCAGTAGCATATGGCTCAAGAGCTCAAAGACTATCAATGTAGATATGCGCAAATTGAGAAGGAACTACTTGCTATCGTATACTGGATGTGAAAAGTTCCACCAATATGTATATGGCAGAGAAGTTTATGTAGAGAGTGATCACAAGCCACTTGAGAGCATTTTCAAAAACCACTACACCAAACACCATTGAGACTACAAAGGATGTTGCTCAGACTGCAAAGGTACAATCTGAAAGTAATATAAAAGCCGGGCAAAGAGATGCATATAGCAGATGCATTGAGTCGTGCATACCTTGATGAACACATCGAGGACCTGCTTGAAGAAGAGTTGGAGGTAAACTGCGTCACACCTGAGCTACCTGTATCTGAAAAGAAACTTCAAGACTTCAGAAAAGCAACAGCTGATGATCCTGAAATACAGATGTTGAAAGACTACATCATGAAAGGATGGCCTGCTGAGAAAGGCTCAGTTCACAAAGAAATATTGGACATTTAAAGAAGAACTCAGTTACACATCAGGACTGATGTTTAAAGCTAAAAAACTCACAATTCCAAACAAAATGAGAAATGAAATGCTGGACCGAATTCATGAGTCACATCTGGGCATGGTGAAATGTAAGGAAAGAGCAAGGGACATCATTTATTGGCCAGGAATGTCAGCTCAAATTGAGAAAATGGTATCTCAATGTGCCATATGCAACACTCAATATGCCATTCGCAAATTCAAATGTTTTGCAGAAAACTGGGAATTCGAGCACAAAACGTCTAGTTCGGGATATGCTCAGTCTAATGGACAAGCAGAAAGAACAGTCCAGACCATCAAGAAAATGCTCACAAAGTCACAATGTGAGAATGGAGATCCATATGTTGCATTGATGGAATATAGCAATACTAGATAGTGTTGGAATGTCACTGGCACAGCTTTTAATGGGGAGAAGTTTGAAAACGAAACTGCCAACTTCCACTGCATTGTTGACTACAAAGGGAAGTGGACAAATTCAAGAAAAGCTCAAAAACAGGCAGTCAAAGCAGAAATTGTATTATGACATAAAAACCAAACAAATATCACCAGGGGACAAAGTGAGGATACAGCAAGGACAATCTGGAAACCTGCAACAGTTCTGAAGAAGCATGAGTTGCCAAGATCATATGTTCTTCGCACACCTGATGAAAAGGTTTACAGAAGAAACAGAAAGGATCTGTTCAAGACAAAAGAACAAGAGTTTACATCAACACATGAACAAACTGACTTTTACACGGAGTCAAACACAAATGCAACGCTACAAGAAGAAACAAATCCAGATTACCTGTTGTGGTGAAGCACACGTCAAAATGGTTCACCTGAAAGACAGAGCAAGACAGTTATCACCACAAGATTTGGAAGAGAAGTTAAAATGCCATCAAGATTCAAAGACTATAAAATGTGCTCGAATTGTTATTGATTTAAATGCTAAATGATATAATTAAGTAATAGATCTAATGATTGGTGATTACATTGTTGACTGATGAGACAAATGTTTAGGTCCTGAATTGTTTAAAAAAAAAGCTGATTAGATATAAAGATAATGATCAAGACTACAAATGGGCAATTTTCATCTGTCAACATTTAACAAGACACAACAGATGTTTATAACTGAGAGAAAATGATACAAACCTAAAGTCACAGTATTCCTCTGATGATGTCTTTAAATATGAAACGGTGTAAATCACGAGAGTAAAACAGCAGAACTCAGTCTGTGAGCGTGTGCTGAGTGGATTTCTTCTGCACACTAATGCTTACTGTAGTCATTTCTCCCTTTATGACAAACTGAAGAATTATTATTAAGAGGAAAATGTTTCCAAACTTATTTTTTCCCCATTGTACTTTGACAACATGTTATTTAACACGAATCAATCAAAATCTGAATCTAAATTAAATACACAAAAGTGTTTGGACAAAAAAAGGGGGTGTATGTGGGAAAAACACAAAGAAACTAGCAGAAAAAAATATTTGGACATTTTGTGTTACAAACAGCAGACAACAATAATACTGAAAACAGCCGAGATGATTTCATGAATATTTATTGAACTTGTGCTCTCAGTTTCATCTGAACACTGCAAAGAGATTTAAAGTCTAGATTAAAAGTACATGTCAGTCAAATAAGTTATTAAACTGAATCCTGATGATTAAAACATGTAGTGTTAGACTAATATAGATTTTCACATACAATCAGAGCAGTTTAATCTCAACATCAGAATATGATTTATACTGTAGTCCCCTTCTGATCGGACACATCTGTGCTCTGATGAGAGCGTTCTTCATCTGTAACATCTGTAAATGCAAAAGAGAAACAATATGATCAATGTATGAAAGACGAGCTTCTTCCAGTCTGTGTGCATTACCTGTATGCCGGGAGAATAATAGCAATAATTATTAAATAATAAGAAATAATACAGTCACATAAAGCTGGTATAATCTGATGAATTAAGTGTTTTCATTTCCTATTGAGAAGTATTTTAAAAGCAGTTTAAGTTTGCAATAAAAAGTACATTATGTAAATAGTGTCATACAAATGAATACCAAAATATTAAATGTCAAATTACAATTCAAAATTAGTTGAATTAAACATAAAAATGCAGATTCAAAAGTTAAAATGTCATCTATGATGATTTAAAGCAGGACTACTCAACTTGGGAAAGGTCAGGAGGTGCAACGCTGGATCCCTGTACCCTCGAGGGCCACACTCTTAATTTTTATGATATATTTTATCTATATATATATATAGTAAACATTTTTATAGTAAGGATGTTGGTATGTTAGTTAACGGGATAGTTCACCTAAAAATGAAACTTCTCTCATCATTTACTCACCTTAATGCCGTACCAGATGTGTGTGACTTTCTTCTGCTGATGACAAATGAAGATTATTTAGAAACATAATTTTTTTTATCTCAGCTCTGTGATGAGAAATAGATCAATTTGTAAGTCCTTTTTTACTATAACTCTCCAACTGCTTGTGAAAATGTAGATTTATAGTAAAAAAGGACTTAAATATTGATCTGTTTGTCACCCACACCTATCACATCACTTCTGAAGACATGGATTAAACCACTGGAATCTTATGGATTACTTTTATGCTGCCTTTATTTGCTTTTTGGAGCTTCAAATTTCACTTTCATTGTATGGACCTACAGAGCTGAAATATTCTTCTAAAACTCTTCATTTGTGTTCTGCTGAAGAAAATCACACACATCTGGGATGGTATTTTTGGGTGAACTCTCTCTTTCAGTCATTATTTTAAACATAAGGGGTGTAACAGTTTGATTTTCTGATATAGATCAGTTCTGTTGTCACTGTGATTGTCAACTAACAAACAGATGAGTGTTCAACATCACATACACCAGAGATGTGTTCAAAAACCATATATCAAAACAAGTCATAAAGATTTGTTCCCCTTTAGCGTTTAGCGCAGAAGTAGTTCACTAAAAATAATGTGCGTGAAGGTGTCACAACGCCGTTACTGCAGAAAAACTGTTTTGTTTTGCTATAAATAATGTTGTCATGACGAGCAGATATATCTGATGAGATATTCAAGAGATTGGACAGATTCACGCCGTGTTGAAGTGAGATTGCGAGCGTGCATGTTTGATTGACAGACCGCGCGTGAGCGGGTGTCCTGTGTATAAACGCATGCGCAGACCGACCGTCGCTCTCATAACATCAGCCATGCTCCGATATTATTTGTGTTTTATTAGTAACATCCTCTTGCAGTTAAATTCCCTCTCTAACGTGATGTACAGAACTAGCATAAATCCTCATGAAAATGGACACCTCACAATTCATACAGATTTGATCGGCTGCTGATAAATATATTTCTGATGATGACATCATAACGCTGCAAAAGATCGCTCGAGCGTCACATGCGGCCCGCGTGTTGAGTAGCGCTGACTAACAGGAATATTCCGGGTTCAATATAAGTTCATCTCAATCGACAGCATTTGTAACATAATATTAATTACCACAAAATAAATTTTACTTGTCCCTCCATTAATAAAATAACTCAACAATCAACATTATGACACAAATGCTGTTGATTGAGTTTATCTTTTAATGAACCCGTTCAGACTGATCGTATTCATGGACTCAAACAGACACAGGGTGTTTTAAGACTCGTTTTAAAGGGTAAATTTCCTTTTTTAATCGACAGTTTAAAAAAGAAAACACAAGTAGTGACTTCCAGCGACCTCATCTTATTCATTGTCTATGAGAGCTGGCGACACAAGTGATCGACCTCTGGTGACTGTGGGCGTGGCGAATGACACAAAGTTGCAAATGAAAATGAGGATTGACTTTCGTGAGTAACAACCGAGAGGAGTGAGGCTGTGTCAGTGGAGCTCACGTCACCCGTCTCTTTTGAGATAATGGAGTCGAGTGCGGACTAGACGGAGCAGCGTTGTGATGTTTCTGTGATTTCACTGTTCTGTACGATTCATTTTTAAACACATGCATGATATAATAAAAATGATGCATGGAAAAGAAACTGTCGGCAGTCTGAGTGAGTTTGATTCATTAATAGATCGTTCATCTTATTAATGATATGATATTGAGCATAAAACACTCTCCCTTTTGAATCCATGTCACATTAGAGTGATATTCTAGTTTTACCTCATCTGTGAACAGGTTTTTAAAAGACATGGTCAGACGTGTATTCCACCAATAACATTATAATGACAGCAGTAGGAACGCCTTCTTCACACAGAGTCCTCATAAACATGAATATTACATTATTATAATAAAGCAGTGTCTTCCTCACCTCCTTTTGAGGATTCCTCATGTGTTGTTGACTTGTTGTTCTCTTCCTGACTTGATGATTCCACACGATCCTTAGTTTTACTCCCGGTAAAATAATTCCAAAAAGATTTTAACCAACCTTCGCTGTCTAGTCTGTGAGGAGGAATCAAGAGGTAATACTATTAATATTAAACAGAAACATTTATTTAATGTTAAAAGTTGAATTTAAGGTAAACTTTAATTATTAATCATGTAGTTCTTGATGTATCCCTTCTGTGTTCATTCATCAGAATATTTTACCACCCCTCCATACTTTTAATTTAACTTCTGTTTGGACATTAGACCTTCAAACGCAGAATGCAGTAACTTTGACAACACTGAAATGGGAAAAGACTTTTTGAATTGTTCAGGCAAATGTGTATTTTATCTGAATATAGTTGAGTCAAACCCATCTGTCACAGGACTGATCAGTCTGAGAGTCTGATTTTGGTCAGAACATTTTCAGTAAATGTGCAGTAATTAACGATCATTTCTGTAAACAAATATAAGAGACTTTAAATATGAAATGATGCTCTATTTAATACAATGAAGAGAAATGTTTACTCACTCCAGTTCACAGTCTGAGTATTTCAGCACTTCACAGAGCTGCTTCCCTGATGATTCTGTAATTTTGTTTTTTCTCAGATCAAGTTCCTTTAAAGACCGCACTGTTTTCACCTCAGCCAAAGAAGCAACATCTGTGATTTCACAATTATATAGACTAGAAAGAGACAAACACATAAATAGAGAAGAGATTATCTTTAATCAATCAATCACAAAACATGTAATAACTTTAAAACTTTTCCCAAAATATGTGAACTCAAGCACTTAATGATCATGTGTCTTGGTTTCGACTATTTCTGAGGGATTTTAAGCACCGAAATACCCAAATAAATAATTTTATTTAAAACTTATTTTCTTTCCTTCTCGTAGATAGAGATGCATGATATTTCTGCACTTTATCAGTTATTGGTTTATGTTGACTGATTTTATTTATTTATCTGTATTAGTTATTGGATATTTATCGATGGATCTTATGTTTTATTATAGAGTCATTTTTCTACCTAATTTTAGATTACAGTATGATTTAGATGACATTTGCCATTCATCTGACATTTAAAGAGATAGGATGATTAAAAGTGCTATCATGAATAACTCAATATCATCAATAAATCAAATAGAATCTAATTTTTTTTACTTGGAAATGTGTAGAAATGTTTTTTATCCATTTATACATGTACCATTTCTCTAATAGGGGTTGGTAGAAAAAATATATGGGGTCGACTACATATAAAGTAATTGTATTCCAGATCATATTTTAATAATTCATTTTATCTCTAGTACAGTGACAATATAAAATCAAAATATACAAGCAAAGAACATATTGTTTATATATCACACTTACTCTTATTCTGCACAGTATGAAGGGTATATTATACATGAAAATAGATTGCTGCCTCACAAGGGGATCATTATATTTTTGGGTCCTTGGCATCAAAATGTTTGAAAGCCCCTGCTCTAATCAACGTATTCAACTAATTATCATCAATGAATCAGTTATTGGCCATTACATGAATTTTATTGTTGGTTCATCTCTTCTTGTAATTGAACATTACTCACATCAGTTTCTCCAGTTTACAGTGTGAATCATTCAGTACATCACATATGTGATTCAATCCTGTGTTCTTTAGTGTGTTTCCACTGAGGTCGAGTTCTCTCAGCTGTGATGGATTTGAACACAGAGCTGAAGTCAAAGCAGAACAACCTTCATCTGTCATTTCACACTCTCTTAACCTACATTGAGAGAAAGAGAGAGAGAGAAAAATAATGAGGGAGAGAAGAAACAAACTCTTTACTCTGTAAGGTTATATGCTAAAGTTAAAATTCTTAAGGTAAAATCTGAAATTTTATACAATATTCACAATAACTGTAAAAATATTTTTCACATGGGATCACCAAAAATCCAGTAACAAAAAGTAAGGTGAAGTTCTCTCATTTTAATTGCAATCTGATCATAAACTGCCAAAACACTACAACTTGTAATGTTCTCTATTTTTACCATAAATACATCATTCATCTAAGCAGCTAATCAACCTTTCAGTTCGTTTGCTGTTACTACAGCTGGCGTAACACATTACAGTTTCATATGAACACTAATGTATCACACCAAATAAAAATATATATTTGGCATTGACAGGAAAGTATTACTAACCGTAGTTTCTCCAGTTTGCAGTCTGAATTCTGCAGTACAGCCCTAAAGTGCTTCACACCTGTGTTGCCCAGTTTATTTTTACTCAGATCCAACTCTCTCAGGTGTAAAATATTTGAAGACAGAGCTGAAGCCAGATCACGACTGCATTTCTCTGTTATTTTGCATTCAGACAACCTGTAGACAGTGAAGAAAACAGTGAAGAGAGCTGAGAAATTGCTTTGTCTCTCTCTAATATATATAAAAAAGGAATCATCGACACCTGACCATTGAATTATTGAAAGTCAGTGAAGCGCCATGGCCGCATTACTAAGTAGAATCTACTTTAGAGTTTATTTCACATTATAGACAACAGCAAATGTTCCCACTATACATTCATATAGGTAATGAACTGTAAGTTGTGTTGAATACAAAGTAAAAAAAAACATTTAAAATACTCACAGAAGTTTGTTGAGTTTACAGTGTTTATCCCCCAGTAGAGCAGCGATTTGCTTCACTCTTGAGTCTTCTAGTTTATGTTTACTCAGATTCCACTCTCTCAGAAGTAAATAATTTTTCTTAAGTTTTTGAGTCAAATACTGATGGGCTTCTTCTGCAGAAGGACTTTTTAACAACCTGTAGAGAAGGAAAGTTACAGCAGAATTCAATTTAAATCTCAACTAAACTTTGTGTAATGAATAATATATAGAAAATATTGCTCAATTAAACCCCAGTGGCTTGTGCTGATTGAAGCAGTTTTGCACTTTTTTAATGTTGAATAGATTTTTCAACTTTGAACAACAGATTTTGTAACTTACTGTATTACTGAAATACTACATCTATATATAATTAGACTGTATATAATTTATGTTCCATAAGTTTAGCTCACCTTAGAGTCTTTAATTTACAGCATTTATCCTGTAGTAAATCATAGAGCAGTTCCACTCCTGATTGTCCAGGGTCATTTCCTCTGAGATCCAGCTCTATTAGGTGTGAAGGATTTGATCTCAGAGCTGAAGACAGAGCTTTATATCCTTCTTCAGTAATACTGCAGTCTGACAATCTAGAGGGATAAAAGATTTATTTGTCCCTTGGAAACAGATCATGATACAAATGCTTTATAAATATCTTAAGACAAACTATTGTGTCTTTAAGCTATGAAAAGACACATACTAAATGAATTTATAGCTATATTAAATGTATAAATAAGATCATGCAGTACAAACATGAAAACAAGAAAAATGGTAAAATAATTATTTCCATAGAGTGTGTAAAAAAATGTGTTCATATTTGTTTTATTCTTAATATTGGCAAGAATCTCACTGCAGAGATGTATGCATTAACAAATGTTTTAACAATAACATCTGATTAACTTGAATTTCTCTTTTACAAATTATTTCACATTCAGAACATGTAGAAATGTACACAAATTAAAATACATACTCCAGTTTCTCCAGTCTGACTTGTGTATTTTTCAGTAGAGTAGAAATCTTCATCACTCCTGAGTTTCCTAGTTTATTTCCACTCATATTTAGCTCTTTCAGGTTTGAAGGATTTGAAATTAAAGCTGAAAGGACTGTATTACAACCTTCTATTGAAATGCAGTTATTATTCAGCCTGCAGCGAAAAACAAACAAACATGGGAAATGTTTTCAGTTTACTTCAAAGAACTCTATGATAGTATTAATACTAACCAGTTATTGAATCTGTAATATTAATGCTATTTTTAAAGATACTTTATATACAAAGAAAACAATTTATTATACTTACTGAAGTTTTTTAAGTTTACAGTGTTTATCTTCTAGTAGAGCAGCGATCTGCTTCACTCTTTTGTCTGCTAGTTTATGTCCACACAGATTCAGTTCTCTCAGCAGTAAAGGATTTACACCATGTAGAACTGAAGTCAGATACTCACAGGCCTCTTCTGCAGTGGAACTTTGTAACAACCTGGAGAGAGAGGTACACACTGACATAACCTTACATTATGTATTATGTATAATCACAACCTTACATAACAGAGCTGTGATTCTACAATAATTAAGATCCTCTTAAAATGGTACACCACACATAAGTCTTCTTAGTTTTTGTATAATTAATTATAATTTTCAAGGACAACTAGACTAAGTACATACCTCAGTCTCAGATTACAGTTTGGTTTCTCAGTTATATCATAGAGTAGTGTCACTCCTGATTGTCCAGGGTCATTTCCTCTGAGATCCAGCTCTTTTAGGTATGAAGGATTTAATCTCAGAGCTGAAGACAGAGCTTTATATCCTTCTTCAGTAATACTGCAGTTTGAAAGGCTAGAAGAAGTCCAAACGGTTTTGTTATTTTAAAATAACATTGCTGTGTAAAATAGTTAGTTACAGCACAAAGTGTCTGCATATTTTTTCCACATTTGTTTTTTTAGTTTAGGTTAAATTGGTATTTTGGAGTTGAGGGAATCCTAACATGATCCCCCCTCCCCACTACCCCGGCTGCTTTTTTGCTTCAGCAGAAATAGTGTATTTTGAACTGTGATTTTGTAAAATTTATTTAAAATGAAGAAGAATGTCATATTCTGCACTATTTCATAGTAAATAATCAAATAAGTATATTAGTTAACATTGACATTTTTTAATTATTTGAACAAAAGCTCATTTTTCTTTCATTGAAGCATAAATTATAACTGGAAGTTTCTCAAATCATGATTACATGATAACTGTTATATTGTTATGCTGATTATATAATTTGTGATAAATAATATATAAGTTATAAAAGAGAGAAGGAGTGTTTGTAAAGAAGCATCTTCATTGGTGGACTCTGACTTTCCAACACATGTACATGTATATTTGCTAGAGAGAAAAAAAATCTGTAAATAATCAACCAAAAATACACTCTATGGATAAATAGGCTATAACCTACAAAGAGCACACAAATTTGCCTCTATTGGAAGTATTAGTGCCATGGTTTAATTTTCACTTTTGATGCGAACAATCCAGTTTAAATCTAATTTCCATGTACAGCTTTAATGAAACAAGCAAAACTTCTACTTCATTTCAGTGGATATCAAAAACCTAAACCTCACAAAAAACTTTCTGCATTTTTACATTTTCAATAAAACATTGTTTAGTATGATTTTTAAGCGATTTGAATTATGGGGACAATAGAAATGTCCTCATAAACCACATTTATAGCATAATACCCTTGTAATTACTAATTTGTAACCTAAAAAAATGTTCTCATAAACCACATAAACAAGCCCACACACACACACACACACACACACACACACACACACACACACGCGCGCGCGTTGGTCTACCAATCATAATGAGGACTTTCCATAGACAATGTTTTTTATAAATTTTCAATAAAACATTGTTTTGTATGTTTTTTAAGCGATTTAAATTATGAGGACACTAGGAATGTCCTCATAAATCACATTATAGCATAATACCCTTGTAATTACCAGTTTATAACCTACAAAAATTGTCCTCATAAACCACATAAACATGCACACACACACACACACGCGCGTTGGTCTACCAATCATAATGAGGACTTTCCATAGACATAATGTTTTTTATAAATTTTCAATAAAACATTGTTTTGTATGTTTTTTAAGCGATTTAAATTATGAGGACACTAGGAATGTCCTCATAAATCACATTATAGCATAATACCCTTGTAATTACCAGTTTATAACCTACAAAAATTGTCCTCATAAACCACATAAACATGCACACACACACACACACACACACACTAAAATGTTTGCAAACAGGTTTTATGAACAAATAGATGTCTACATGCAGTTAGTGAATGAGACCTATTTTCTGTAGGACAAAAATATACTTACTTGAGTCTGTTCAGTTTACACTGAGACTTCTTCAGTCCCTCACAGAGACGTTTCACTCCTGAGTCCTTCAGAGGACTGTTGTTCAGATCAATCTCTTTCAGAGTGGTATCAGAGGAGAGAACACTAGCTAGAGCTGAACAACTTTTCTCTGTTAAGTCACAATAACTCAACCTAAACACAAAACAGCATTGTTTTCTTGTTGCAGATCAGAACAACAAGCCTTTATACAGTATGTGTCTGGGAGTCTTTTATATGAACTAAATGTAATAAGTTATAATGTATAAAATAAGAAGAGTGTACTCACATAATTTTCTCCAGTTTGCAATGAGAGTCCTTCAGCAGATCAGATAACTTCAACTCATCAAAGTCTTTTAGTTTATTATGACTCAGATCCAGTTCTTTCAGCAGTAAAGGATTTTTATCAAGAACTTTCTTGAGATGCTCACATGCTTCCTCTGCAGCAGAACTCTTCAAAAATCTACAGAAAGTAGAATATAATTTAAGATTAGATAGTCTTGCTACAATTTTATGCCTTTTGCAGCTTCAATTCTTATTGATCTTGTGTAGTTTTGTTAAAAATGAGGCTCCTATTTTACTTGAGTAACATGTCTTACATACTTAAGGATAATTTTAGTTACACAAAGAGTTTTATTTGTTCTTTGGCTAATAGATGTGCACCATTCTCTTAAATACTAGTAATACAATGATACAAGTAATTTTTTTCTCTCGTTCGAATTATATTTGAATGATGACCATGCTATATCATACAACATAAAGGGCTATTAACAAAAGCAGCAAATAGACAATGTTTGAAATGCTACCCATAGAAGTTTAATTGATCTGTATTTAATAATATTTACTGTGTAACATTTTGTGGACCATTGTCGAAAATTACTTTATTTCCCAAAATGCTCTAATTTACTTCACATTTTAATGTCAGTATTTATGTTTATTTTATTTTATATTATATTATGTGACTATAGATGTAGTTTGATTTACTGTGGTGCTGTATGGACAGATTCAACTCTTTTTGGTGTTGTTTTACAGTATAGAATTAGTTTAAAGAAATTCTTCAAATTGGTTGATAAAAATTTATTCCACATACTTTATCAGGAGAAAATAGACATTGAAAATAATGGAATTAGTTATGCTTTGCTACAAAACTTGTGTTGGACTAATTAAATTAATCTGATGTGTGACTGTTTAATTATTTTAATTTAATTGTAAACAAAGCCTTGTCTGAAAGTTTCTAGTTCTAAAGCAGAAGTGTGATGGTTAAACAGACATTACAGTAAGACAAATCTCCAGCTAGCAAGTTAAATAGACAGACAGACAGTCACATAGATCAGTGATATATGAGAGAAAGACAGAGCAAATGAAATAATACCGTATTAGAGGCTTTTTGTGGGTTTGTTTACATTAGAAATGTAATTTGACAGCTGAAATTTGAATTCACAAACATACATTTGCCCCATTTGAACATCCTGTCAATATAAGTCTATGGAATTTTTCCAATTTGCTATTGTCCGGTGTGCAAAAAACAATGTACAAACAGTTATAAAAGACATAGCATACTATTCCAGAACAGTCTGAAGGTTTGTGCCGAGTATGGATGTAGCTTCAAAGCTTTAGGAGCATATAGAAATTTTGTTCTTGGTTTAAGAATTTTGAAAAAAAAAACCCAAACAAAGTTTTCAGAATAACATCTTATTTTTTAAATTTGACTTGTTTCAATTAAATTACTGTTACCATGTAAAATGTAAAGTTGTCATTAAGAAAAACATTAAAGTTGTTCTAAATTAAACATTACTTGTTACTCCTTAACTTAAAATGATTAAGTACATAATTGTGATGGTACAGAATACCCTTAAGCCCTTGCATTTGAATAAATTATGTATGTTTGTTAAAAACAAGGTTTCAATTTATAGGGAAATATAATAGTAGATACTAAGAATTAATAAAGTTTTAGCTCTTTTGACTATTGTTGTATTGTTGTAGCTGGTTGGAAGACATGATATTTGTAAAGTCACCATTAGCATATTTAATGTTACTTTTGGTGAGCTTGGAGCCTGTTATATTTAAACCATTTCTCTTCACTCAAATGCAGGTACTCAACAAATGTTCAGATAAATGTGCACTAAAAGTACTGAGGAGAATCTATTGTGCCCTATGACCGATCAGGTTTCTATGAATAATTTTATTTACACTGCATAACACACCTGATATGACACAATTTAAATAATTTCATAAAAGCAATAATACTTTAATCAAAGATATGAGCTAAGTCTAATTGTATCTAGTTAAAGGTACCAACTGTAAATAGTTAAGTTATCTTTGCTTGAGCCAAATCAGTGTGTTTATTTATAAAAAGCATGAAAAACTATTTTCTTTCCTAAGACATTAAAGTTTTGTTACAGCATCATTTTCTGTAAAGCTGCTTTGAAATTATGTGTGTTGTGAAAATAGCTAAACTATTAAAAATAATTTGGCATTAAAAAAAGTCAAGTGAGGTCAACTAATTGAATTTTACTACGTGTCAATTCTGCACTGGCTAAATCGTCCCTTCCAACCTAATTTATTACAACTGTCTTCACGCCTGTGCATGTTTTTAAAATATTTGAAGGCTTTGTCACCTGATAAACTTCAATCTACAGCATTCAACCTTTAGTAAATCATAGAGCAGTTTCACTCCTGATTCTCCAGGGTCATTTCCTCTGAGATCCAGCTCAATCAGGTGTGTAGGGTTTGATTTCAGAACTGAAGACAGAACTTTATATCCTTCTTCAGTAATACTGCAGTCTGACAATCTAGAGAAATAAATATCTTAATTTATTCTGAGCTGTAAGTATTAAAAGTATAAATACTAACAGAACACAAACTAATTAGAAAAAAATATTATTGTCAGACTGTATGTACAGAAGTATTTCGATATGGATAAAGCATCTGCTAAATGACTAAATGAAAATATGACTTAAGTTTTATTTTTCATATTGGCAAGAATCTCACCTAAGATATACATTAAGATTTTAGAAAATCTTTAAATATAACATTAATTTGAAATTCTCTTTTACAATTAATTTACATTTAGAACATGCAGAAAAATACATAAATACAAATACATACTTTAGTTTCTCCAGTTTGAATTGTGTATTTTTCAACAGAGTGCAGATCTTCTCCATTCCTGAGTTTTTTAATTTATTCCCACTCAGATCCAGCTCTTTCAGGTTTGAAGGATTTGAATTAAAAGCAGAAACTAGAGTACCACAACTTTCTTCTGTAATACAGTTATTATTCAGTCTGCACAGAAAGAAGGGGAATGTTCTTAAGTTTATATCAAAACATTCTTCAAACAGTAGTGATGGTAGTATTAAAGGTACACTCAGTAATTTATTTCCTCATTTAACAAGTTTTACTTCTAAATAAATGAATAGTAATTTTGATATATACAGTATGTATAAAATCATGATAACTCACATGAGATGAAGACTCCAATCTTATCAGTAACCTTATAAAAGCTTGTTTATTCTGCATAGAGCAGGGGTGCCTATTGGGGGCTGCTATGTTAGAATCACATGTCCAGCTACATACTACTCGCTTAATGTTAGTTACTGCCTATCATATTTGTTATTTGTCACATTTACTCATGGATTAAATTAACCGTGGTTTACTGTTCATATTGAATGTGTACAATGGCATTAGTAACTGAAGACTACTGTGTTTTAATGATGCAACATCCAGGCCACTAAGTGTCAGTGTAAGCCAAAATAAGTCACTTTGACATACTTCAAAATATTACTAAGTACACCTTTAATCTGAACCAGTTTTAAAAATGTTATATACATTTTATATTTTAAAGAGACCTTAAGTATCAAGTATAGAAATTAAAGCCATTTGAAATAAAATACTCACAGAAGTTTGTTGAGTTTACAATGTTTATCTTCTAGTAGAGCAGCAATCTGCTTCACTCTTGAGTATTCTAGTTTATGTCCACTCAGTTTCAGCTCTCTCGGGAGTAAAGGATTTTTACCAGTAACGTTATACAAATACCAATAGGCCTCTTCTGCAGTAGAACATTTTAAAAACCTGCAGAGAATGGGAGTTTCACCAATGTAGAATTAAACTCTTATCTAAACTGGTGGCACTGATAAAAAAACAAGTAACATGTTTTATTTTGAATCTACTCTCAACTTTAATACAACAACACATGGCTTACCTCAATGTTTTCAGTTTACTGTAATGATCCTTTTGTATATTACAGAGTAGCTCCACTCCTGATTCTCCAGGGTCATTTCCACTGATATCCAGCTCTTTCAGGTGTGAAAGGTTTGATCTGAGAGCTGAAGCTAAATTTTTATAACCCTCTTCAGTAATACTGCAGTTTGAAAATCTATAACAGAAATTCTACGTTTATGTTAACATTCTTTTGCCATGACCACCGCAGATTAATCAGATTTTCTTACACTTGAGCAATATTAATACCTATAATTAAACAGTTTATGAACTCATGTGCAAAGAAAAAATTAAACACTGAACACTGAGGCTAACATAAGCCAAACAACATTTAACATTCAACTCACTTGAGTGTCTCCAGTTTACAAATACATTTCAGTCCATCAGAGAGCAGCTTCACTCCTGAATCCTGCAGATTATTATTGCTCAGGTCAAGCTCTCTGAGACTGCTGGAGTCTGAACTGAGAACTGCAGCTAGAACTGAACAGCTTTCCTCTGTTAGCTTACACTTACTGAGCCTAAAAAAATAATAAAATCCAACAATAAGTCATACAACTGTACAATTAATTATGCTAAAAACAGCTGAAAAAGAGTTGTGCTGAAATTATTATTTGCAATTAACATACATTTTTTTAGAAAGGTTTAACTGAAAATTTGTTACTTGAATAATTTCTTATTTTCATTAATTTCATGTTTCTATATTCATAATTTTCAATTTAAAACATTAATTTCAGTACATTGTGCAATTGTATTTGCTGTGTAAATTGATTTATGCCACCTCTGAGCAGCATTAAACAGGCTGTGCTGTGTAAATACACCTGAATGACAATTCAGAAGCAGCTTCTGTACCATCTTTGCACTGTAAAGATTAGAGGCCAACTGATAATGGATGTTGACGATACGATAACGAAGATGGTGGAAACTGCAGATAACAGATTTATTGGACAAAAGTTTTTATAATAGATTTATAGAATGTTAAGTCTTTTCTTACAATGATGGACACAGACATAGAGGCCACAAGAGTCCAAAATAAATAAAATCCCAGATGCAGTTTATTGTGCAACCCAAATCCCAATAATACAGAGATAAAAGATTTGGAGGATTATGTCGACATTTTAACTATAAACAAGCCCAACATTCACCAGGGACTCTTATTTTGAAATGACAGAGACTTGGCTCTGTTACAAATCCTTTATAAATATTTATCAAATTAAGGTTTTAATAGTCTACATATTCACCAGATAAAGGATTTTGTATATATACTGTATATTTCACCAGATTAGTTTTTGCTCTATTATTATTCACAGTATAATTTAGAACACTTGATTATCTAATAAAATAAATGCATTGTGTATAAAATATGGATGAAAACGTCAATGATGACACATTTAGATACAGCACATCCCCACAAGGTGTCTGTGAATAATTTTTTTATTTCACATCTAGAGCTCTCTGTCAAACTGCAAAACCATGTAGAATACTCCAGCACCAGCCAGAGAGGAAAAAACTATCATCAACTATTGGAACAGATATGTCAGAAAGTTCATATAGTTCATATAACCGATAGTTCCAAAAGGCAAATATCAGCAAAGATTCATCGGTATGACCGATATTTTGGTCTACCTCTAGTAAAGATGGCTTTAATTAGACTATTTGCTTTTAGATATTTATTGTCTACAGCAAAAATCATTGTAATTATTTAATTCTTTCCAATTCTGGAGGTGAACAGATGCAAAAATATGCAATTATCCTATCATTACTGTGGTGAGTGTAGATGATGGGAAAAGTTTACTGACTTGAGAATGTTCAGTTTACACAGAGGATTCTTCAGTCCCTCACAGATCTGTTTCACTCCTGCGTCCATCAGAGGACTGTTGTTCAGATCAATCTCTTTCAGAGTGGTATCAGAGGAGAGAACAGTAACTAGAGTTGAACAGCTTTTCTCTGTCAGGTCACAATTATTCAACCTAAACAGAAAAACAGCATTGTTTTCTTGTACTTCAACACACATTGGCACAACAGGCCTTTATATCTTCTAATACATGTGGCTGACATTTCTTATATGGACAAGTTATAATGTATAAAATCAGAAGAGTGTACTCACTTCACTTTCTCTAGTTTACAATGAGAGTCCATCAATAGAGCTGAGAGCTTCTCTCCATCCAGATCTCCTAATTTATTATGGCTCAGATCCAGTTCTTTCAGCATTAATGGATTTTTACCTACAACCTCTGAAAGATACTTGCACGCTTCTTCTGCAGCAGAACTCTTTAAAAAACTACAGAGTAGAAGACCATTTTAGATTAACACTTGGATTTAAAAGTGCATTTAAAGGTTCTAAATTGTTGAGTGAGAAATATTGAGGGTCCACAATATCTTGTCCATGAAACAAACAGTTTGCTGAACTTTTTTCTGCTACAAGTATTTGTTAAAGCAGTCATGTGACTGTAGTGCTCTGACACCAAGGAGGGAGAATCTCACAAGAATAAGCAAAGAATATTATTTTATATATATTATTTTATATATCTCTCCACAACATCTCACATCTCAACATTTTCAAGGACAACTGGACTAAGTACATACCTCAGTCTCAGATTACTGTTTCGATTCTCAATTATATGTTTCACTCCTGATTCTCCAGGGTCATTTCCTCTGAGATCCAGCTCTATCAGGTGTGAAATCTTTGATTTCAGAGCTGAAGACAGAGCTTTATATCCTTCTTCAGTAATACTGCAGTCTGACAATCTAGAAAAATAAACAGAAGTACTCAACTTTTCTGACAAACAAAAATTTTCTGACAAACTATTGCATGTTCTAAACTTAAAGAAATTAGATTTGTATAAAATGAAATACATGTGAATGTTTAAATTATGAATAGCATAAACCAAAAATATTACTGTAGAGTGTCTGCATAATGTTAATAATTAAAAACTTGATTTAATTTTGAATTTGATTCATTTCTCATTTACAATTACAGCATTTAGTGCAATATTGAAGACAGTGACGCTAGTAGTCAAATAGTGAAGCTGAAGTGTAAATAATTCAAATGAAAATTACATTTTAATATCTTCATATTGTTCATGACTTTTTCAGAAGTGATTAGACTAATCAAGTGGATATTTTAAAAGGGTTATTGATATGAAGAAATTTGAATGAATGAAAATACTTTAGTTTCTCCAGTTTGAATTCTGTGTTTTTCAACAGAGTAGAAATCTTCATCACTCCTGAGTTTGTTATTTTATTTCCACTTAGATCCAGCTCTTTCAGGTTTGAAGGATTTGAATCAAAAGCTGAAACAAGAGTACCACAACCTTCTTCTGTAATACAGTTATTATTCAGCCTGCAGTGAAAGAAAACAAAGATAGGAAACATACTTCAGTTTATTTCAGCCACAAAACAATCTACAGTAAACATTAGTCCACTGATCTTTATCCTCAAAATGAAGAAAAAGTGGTAGAATTGTGCTGACCAGTGAGATAAAATTTAATACTTAACAATGTTTTTAAATATACTTTAAAGAGTGTAAATCTCATCAGCTGAAAGTGATATAATTGATGAGATTAGCACTGCTTGAAGTATTTTTAAGAGTTCTTTATTTTGTCAACGATAACGAAATGATCACGAATGATCATGATGATAGTTAAACAAACTTATTAAAGCATTTACATAAACATAACAAACAATACTGCAAAATATTAACAGTGCAAGATATAAAGAGAAGAAACATCCAGAGAAGCATATGTGTATTGGAGATATTATATTTAAATCCAATTAACCAGTATATTGAGTTTCATCATAAGATTATAAACACATATAATATTATTTATGAATAGTTGGACTCTTTTTTTATTTAGGGTTCTCTAAAAAAAGAAGATCAACTGTTTGCTTTTTCATTTGAGTGTGAAAAAATGCTGCCAGCAGCCCAAAAAAACACCAGAGTTTAAGGGATAAAGCCCTAGTCAGAATGTCTAACTTGTGTTGTAAATGCAGTGTTTTGATCTGATACTTCAGTACATTCATTATATTCTATTTTTTCAGGTGCTCAGTTTTTCTCAATATGACAGTACAGTAGGTTGTATGTAGCTTACCTTTTATATGTTTCATATATATTCAAATACAATATCTGAATATTCCAATACAATTTTCTGTTACAGTTTAACATTTTGGTCATTTTGCACATTATCATAAACTAAAATTATTATTATTATTTAAGGAATATTATTATAAGATTTTAGTAAAATCTGAGTAAAACTTAATACAATTCATAGATATTGATTAATATTAAAGGATGTTTTCATCAAAAGACTATAATAAATGTTAAGATTAACAGTGATTTTAAATACAAAGTATAAAAATGCAAACAATTTAAAATACTCACTGAATTATGTTTAGTTTACAGTGTTTATCTCCTAGAAGAGCAGCGATCTGCTTCACTTTTGTGTCTTGTAGATTATGTCCACTCAGATCAATCTTTCTCACAAGTAAGGGGTTTTTACCAAGATCATCAGTCAGGAACTTATACCCTTCCTCTGCTTCCTCACTTTTCAAAAACCTGCAGGGAAGGGATGTTACAGCGGTTATTAAATTTAATTGTCAACTAAACATATAACATAGAAACATAGAAAAACATATTGCTCAACAAAAATACCAATATTTTTTTTATTTCAATGTGACTCACTTTATTTTTGTCAGTTTACATTCTTGATCCTGTAGTAAATCAGTGAGAAGCTCCACTCCTGTTTCTCCAGGGTCATTTCTACTGAGATCCAGCTCTATCAGATGTGAAGGGTTTGATTGTATAGCCAAAGTCAGAGCTTTGTATCCTTCTTCAGTAATTCTGCAGTCTGACATTCTAGAGAAACAAAATACATGTTTCATATTAACTAATCTCTAATTACAACAGACATCTAAAAAGGACAATATTTCATTTTCAGAATTGTAATTTGGATACTGTGCTTATTAATGTACACACTTTGACACACAGTCAGAGCTTCATAAGCTGTTGGGTATGGATGAAATACTACCCATTGATGACATTTTGAAACTGATTGAGTATCAGATAGACAAGAACAATCCAAATCCGATACTGTGTGTTAGTCATGGTTGTTACTGTTCATTTTGACGCAGTATTATCCAGCAGTCTAGTTTATAGAGTTTTTCAGTCAGAGCGTATACATTTTTGTAATTGTTTTTCTGTTTTCTCTACTTCATATTGAATAGTGTAGATTTTTGTGTTGCTTTACATATACAAATTTTAACTCCTGTAATACTCCCAATAAGTTCCACACAGTGTGGAGGTGAAAAAAATGGAATACAAAAAAAAGATCCAGAATTGGATTGTATCAGGAGAGAAAAGGTGATAGTGCATTGTTATACCATGTCCTAACCAGACATGATGCCGTGACAGCAACAGGGATTTCTATTTTTTTTAGTGTTTTCTATTTCTGCAATGTCACCAAATGGGTCTAAAATGATCCTTTTTGCAGTATATTAAAGACGGTATCTCACTAGCTGGTTCACAAAAACTTGATT
Source organism: Xyrauchen texanus (assembly GCF_025860055.1). Taxonomy (NCBI): domain Eukaryota; kingdom Metazoa; phylum Chordata; class Actinopteri; order Cypriniformes; family Catostomidae; genus Xyrauchen; species Xyrauchen texanus. The sequence continues at coordinate 1,924,021 of NC_068323.1, forward strand.
TTTGCCAAGGGTGTCACACACCTTCCGAATGTTGTGCATGAGGTCTTGCTCTCTTCAGCCGGAGCACTGTCACACATACACACACCAGTTCATAATGGCAGAGAGGAGACATATAAGCTCATTCTGACTTTCTCTCTGCATTCCTGTCACGTGGAGATTGGCAAAAAAACAGGAGTAACGCGTGAACATGAACAGTCTTAACAGACTGAATAAAGATGCCATTCATAAATTAACATTTCCCTGTGTACTGTATGTGTGTGATTGTGTATTTATGCTGTAGAAAGCGTCACAGAGCTTGCATGAGGAAACGAATTGCACTCAATAAACAGACTGTTCAGTCTGTAATTGCTCCGTTTTCTAAATGTTATTGTCAATTATCCTTGTTTTAGTGTATGAATATCGAGATGATGCTTCACTGGTGTGCACAGACTGATTGCTTGTCACTGGAATCTTATCGCATTGTGTCTGATTAGGACAAGGTGTTACAGTCCAACTTCAACTTTACCCATGTAGCCCTCTAGTAGTCATCCAAATTCCCTTTGTTTTATGTTCAGATTAACAAAATTCAAACCTCAGTTTCTCCAGTCTGCATTCTGAATTTTTCAGTAGAGTGGAGATTTCCATCACTCCTGAGTCTCCTAGTTTATTTTTACTCAGATCCAGCTCTCTGATGTTTGAAGGGTTTGAATTTAAAGCTGAAGCTAGGGCAGTACAACCTTCCGTTGTAATACTGATAGAATTAAACCTGTAAATGAGAACAAAGCAAAAAATTCCTTAAGCAACACTTAATGCATAGATTTATTTAAATATATACTGTATGTTGGTTTATAGAGAGCTATTATAGCGCAATTACAGTAAACAGAGATATTAATTTTAGAGCGATTTTAGTGCAGAAATATAAAACCTGTAAATACTTATTACATGGCTTTCTGAAATCCCATCCACTGATCTGATATTTATGAAACCCAACTGTATATCTAGTGATTTAGTTCTTTCAGGCTGGTCATCTGGGTATTGCAAGTCATTGTTTGTACTTCTCGTATGACTCTGAGATCTCTGCAAGGAAGCTAATAAAATACTTTCACATCCATTCACTTATTTATTTAGGAAGTAGTCTTGTAATAAGTAGGAGGGTGAGCAATCAGATGGTCATTTTCACAATACTGTATAAAACCAACAGAACTCTGATGCAAACCGGAGGTGGAATTCAGCTGTTTCTAAAGAGTCGTGATTACTTTATTCTAACATAACAACATCATTTAAATGCAAATTTATATTTAATGTCCATTTATTTATTTTGTAGAAGCTATGTAATAAGAAGGATAATGTACAGTCAACCCTGTCATTAAAACAAAATAACTTCATTTCTAAGTCCTGATCACACTGTCTGTGTTTATTTTGCAGTAACAACCAGCTGACTGTACATTATCCATTACTTACAGCCAACAAAATTAGATTTGCATGTTTTTTTGCAGTAATTGCATTTTGCTCACACATTTAGATTTACTAAATTACTTACTTTAGCTTCTCCAGTCTACACTGAACATTTTCAAACAGACTGCAGATCTTCTTCATTCCTGAGTCTCCAAGTTTACTTCCACTCAGATCCAGTTCTTTCAGGTTTGAAGGGTTTAAATTAAAAGCAGAAGACAGAGCACCAAAACCTTCTTCTGTGATATAGCGGGTATTAAGGCTGCATAAAGATAACACAAAGCTTCAGTTTCATCTAAACATTTATCAAGATGTGTTAAATGTGATGGTTACTGACATCCTGTAAAGAACCTTATATGGTAATTCAGTAATTAAACAGATAAATAAAACATACCCAGAAGCAAATTAAAATGTATTTAAAACTTTCATCATAACAATGATAAAGACTTACATCAGTTTGTTCACTTTACAGTGTTTATCTTCTAGTAGAGCAGCAAGCTGATTCAATTCTGAATCTCCTAATTTACATTCACTCAGATTCATCTCTCTCAGGAGTAAAGGATTTTCACCAAGAACTTTAGACCAATACTGAAGGGTTTTCTCTGCAGCTTCACTTTTCAGAAATCTTTGAAAAATACATTGCTATTATGTACATTTGTAGAAAAAGAATGATACAAGCATGTTTTTGTAAACATGCAGTTATTTGTAATCTTGTTATTTAGAGTGAATGCAGGTTGCAGGTAAGACATTTTAAATAATCCACATTATTCTACAAATGTTGTTTAATGAGCCTAACGTATATTGAATACAGAACATTCCTCTAAATGTACATATAGTACATTTAAAATGCATAACCACTATAAAAGCACTTATCTTATTAAATATACTGTACAATCCTACAGTCCACTAAGCTCTTATCTTGCCTATTCTTCTATATTCCTTTATATGTTCATATACAGAGTATATTTTGGATTCAATTTTATTTACCTATTGCGAATGGGTAACAACATTACATAACATAACAAAACAACACAACTAGCTAACAAACAATCTTAAGAGCAACACACACATTATCTAAATCTATTATATTGAACTATAGGTTTAGTGATTGTATTTTAATGAGTGCATTAAAAATAAAATCCTGTTTAATTTATTTCACCTCAGTTTCAGTATACAGTTCTGATCCTGTAGTAAATCATAGAGCTGTTTCACTCCTGATTCCCCAGGGTCATTTCCTCTGAGATCCAGCTCTTTCAGGTGTGAAGGGTTTAATTTTAGATCTGAAGACAGAGCTTTATATCCTTCTTCATTAATACTGCAGTCAGAAAGCCTAGAACATATATTGAAGTTTTTTAAATATTTTAAAGACTTATCCGTTATTCTAAAATAACATGAACAATATTAATCTCTCATAAATAAAAGGATTGTAAGTTGTAACTGAAAATACAAAATATTTTGTACTGAAAATTAGTTGAAAAGAAAAACTGAACATGGAGGCTAACAAAACAACATTAAACATGCAACTCACGTGAGGATCTCCAGTTTACAGTTACTTTTCAGTCCATCAGAGAGAAGCTTCACTCCTGAATCCTGCAGATTATTATTGCTCAGGTCAAGCACTCTGAGACTGCTGGAGTCTGATCTGAGAACTGTAGCTAGAGCTGAACAGCTTTCCTCTGTTAGCTCACATTTACTGAGCCTAAATTAAAATAACATGATAGAAAAGATTCTAAACTACACTCCAGAAAAACAACAACAAAACAACATGATTTCCAGACAAAACAATAATAAATCTGATTACATATGGTGGTTAAAAACATCTATTTTTGCTGTTTTAATGTTCACTGAATATTCCATTTAGAAAAAGCTGGCAATTAATTTTCTGCTGAGGGAGATCAAATTCACTTTGTTTGGGGTTCCTAACTCATAACACCAATTAAAACCTAAAATTATTTATTTTATTTATTTATTATTTATTGTCTTATTTATTACAGATAACTGATGAATTCAACACGATCTAGGGTTAGTAAACCATAAATGTTTTGACATTCATTACAAATTAAATAAACTTAAAATGAACTTCAACCAAACAAATATTACATTAATTTTGTATTACAGGTGCTGGTCATATAATTAGAATATCATCAAAAAGTTGATTTATTTCAGTAATTCCATTCAAAAAGTGAAACTTGGATAATGTATACATTCATTCCACACATACTGATATATTTCAAGTGATCATTCCTTTTAATTGATGATTATAACTGACAACTAATGAAAAACCCCAAAATCAGTATCTCAGAAAATTAGAATATTGTGAAAAGGTTCAATATTGAAGACACCGGGTGCCACAATCTAATCAGCTAATTAACTCAAAACACCTGCAAAGGCCTTTAAATGGTCTCTCAGTGTTGTTCTGTAGGCTACATAATCATGGGGAAGACTGCTGACTTGACAGCTGTCCAAAAGACAACCATTGACACCTTGCACAAGGAGGCCAAGACACAAAAGGTCATTGCTAAAGAGGCTGGCTGTTCACAGAGCTCTGTGTCCAAGCACATTAATAGAGAGGCGAAGGGAAGGAAAAGATGTGGTAGAAAAAAGTGTACAAGCAATAGGGATAACCGCACCCTGGATAGGATTGTGAAACAAAACCCATTCAAAAATGTGGGGGAGATTCACAAAGAGTCGACAGCAGCTGGAGTCAGTGCTTCAAGAACCACCACGCACAGACGTATGCAAGACATGGGTTTCAGCTGTCGCATTCCTTGTGTCAAGCCACTCTTGAACAAGACACAGCATCAGAACACAAAAAGGACTGGACTGCTGCTGAGTGGTCCAAAGTTATGTTCTCTGATGAAATTAATTTTGCATTTCCTTTGGAAATCCCAGAGTCTGGAGGAAGAGAGGAGAGGCACAGAATACACGTTACTTGAAGTCCAGTGTAAAGTTTCCACAGTCAGTGATGGCTTGGGGTGCCATGTCATCTGCTGGTGTTGGTCCACTGTGTTTTCTGAGGTCCAAGGTCAACGCAGCCGTCTACCAGGAAGTTTTAGAGCACTTCATGCTTCCTGCTGCTGACCAACTTTATGAAGATGCAGATTTCATTTTCCAACAGGACTTGGCACCTGCACACAGTGCCAAAGCTACCAGTATCTGGTTTAAGAACCGTGGTATCCCTGTTCTTAATTGGCCAGCAAACTCGCCTGACCTTAACCCTATAGAAAATCTATGGGGTATTGTGAAGAGGAAGATGTGATATGCCAGACCCAACAATGCAGAAGAGCTGAAGGCCACTATCAGAGCAACCTGGGCTCTCATAACACCCAAGCAGTGCCACAGACTGATCGACTCCATGCCATGCCGCATCGCTGTAGTAATTCAGGCAAAAGGAGCCCCAACTAAGTATTGAGTGCTGTACATGCTCATACTTTTCATGTTCATACTTTTCAGTTGGCCAACATTTCTAAAAATCCTTTTTTTTGTATTGGTCTTAAGTAATATTCCAATTTTCGGAGATACTGAATTTGGGATTTTCATTAGTTGTCAGTTTTAATCATCACAATTAAATTAAATAAACATTTGAAATATATCAGTCTGTGTGTAATGAATGAATATAATATCCAAGTTTCACTTTTTGAATGGAATTACTGAAATAAATCAACTTTTTGATGATATTCTAATTATATGACCAGCACCTGTATATACGTGTACTGCTTTGCTCCACTTTTATTAAATAATCAAAATATTAGATGTACCAAATATTTCTAAATTCTATAAAATAAATATGTAATCACTCATTTGTATGTAATTACTCATTGAAAAAATCGATAAACTAATGTGAGTCACTGAGATGGGACACCATTATGACAGTTTTAAACTGTGTCATCACACAATTTTCAGGAATCCCAGATGCAATGAGTCAAGCAGTGCTGCCATATCCATTTATAATAATCAACTTTGGGTTAGTTGGCCAGTTAATTGAGAAACGTTTAACTATATTTTTCATTTTGTTTGCAGTGAGATACCCCCCACCCCAGAAGCTTTTTGGGACTAATTTTTCTTTTCTTCCCAGAGCAGGTTTCATGTTGTTCTAGTAATATCTGGCAACCCCAGCTTAAAAGAAAAATCGTCTAAGTTACGTATGTAACCTCCGTTCCCTGATGGAGGGAACGAGACGTTGTGTCAGAGAAGCGACACTAGGGGTCTCTCTTGAGCGCCGATATTCACCTCTGAACTATGAAAAAAGGCCAATGAGAGTTGGCAACCAGTATTTGCATGTCCCGCCCCCGGACATACGGGTATTTAAGCGGCGCGTTCATAATACGGGAGTTCATTCAGGATTTTTCTGAGGAGCCGGAAATGGTCCGGCCACAACAGTGGCTCGGCTCAGCGACGTGGCAGGGGAGACACAACGTCTCGTTCCCTCCATCAGGGAACGGAGGTTACATACGTAACCTAGACGTTCCCCTTCTGTCGCTCTCTCCACGTTGTGTCAGAGAAGCGACACTAGGGGTCCACTTATAAAAGCGCCACGCGCTGAGCCGTGTACGTGAACTGCTGATACAGGAGCGAGCAGGTATTCTTACGTGCAGGACGACCAACTGTATCAGGCTGCACGTACCCTTCCCCAATGCCCCATTTAAGCCATCAGGATTCCTTATCGTTACCCTGGAGGGGGGAACAAGGTGCTGGCCGCCATCCTGGGAACGGGCCAAGCCTGGCCGGGCCTCTTTTCTCTCTATGTTTCTCGCGATAGAGCAACTTAGGCCGGGGCCCTTACACGCATTGAGGGAAGGGGGTCTTAGCCCTTATTCAGGGCGGAGAAGGCCCTGCGGAGGCCACGCCTACCGAGAGGGAGGCAAGTTTAAGTGGCAAAACCATCAGAGGCCTGACTTAGGGCCTATGTGGAAAAGTCGGTGCGGTGGTGGATCCAGCCTATAGAGGGGGAACATACAGCACGGCAACCGAGGCAGCCGTGACTGCCTAAGGGAAGCACGGAGTCCACTCGACAGAGGGACAGAACCGTATGCGTTACACACAGGGGAGTCCGAAGGAGGCCTTACCTGTGGAGCACCAATACCAGTGCAGGGTAGCTACGGTACCCGCAGTGGCTTGGGTCGGCGAGTTCCTCCGCTGAACTGCGACCCACGAGGGCTAGGGAGGAATCAACCAGTGTCCCAAATCTGAGATCTCCTGGGAATGAAGGCGCACTGTTTCCCCTGGTTAGGGGAAGGGCTTAGGTGCAAGCTGATTCACCCGGTCAGATCGTAGGCGTGCCACCGAGGTCTACGGGCTCGGTACCTGAGAGGACACGGGACGATACTGACTCAACTCGGAGATTGTAGAATCTCGCGAAAGTGTTAGGTGTTGCCCAGCCCGCTGCTCTACAAATGTCTGCTAGGGCAGTGCCCCTAGCCAGTGCCCATGAGGACGCGACATTCCTGGTGGAGTGGGCTCGGACCCGCAAAGGGGGGGGCACGGCCTGGGTGTGATAAGCCAGGGAAATGGCGTCGACAACCCAGTGGGCGAGTCTCTGCTTGGAGACAGCATTCCCTTTCTGCTGTCCCCAAAGCAGACGAAGAGCTGCTCAGAGCATCTGGTGCTCTATGTGCAGTCCAGGTAAATACGTAAAGCACGTACTGGACACAGCAGTGAAAGGGCTGGGTCTGCCTCCTCCCGGGGCAGCGCTTGCAGGTTCACCACCTGATCCCTGAAGGGTGTGGTGGGAACCTTGGGCACATAGCCCGGTCGCGGTCTTAGGATCACGAAAGTGTCTGCCGGACCGAACTCCAGGCAAGCGTCGCTAACAGAGAACGCATGCAGGTCCCGACCCTCTTGATGGAAGCGAGCCGATCAGCAGGGCGGTCTTGAGAGAGAGGGCCCTGAGTCCAACTGAGTCAAGCGGCTCGAAGGGGGGTCTCTGGAGTCCCGTAAGGACGACCGAGAGATCCCAGGAGGGGAACAGGTTAGGCCGGGAGGGAGCTAACCTCCGGGCACCTTTTAGGAACCTGACGATTAAGTCGTGCTTATCGAGAGACTTTCCGTCTACCGTGTTGTGGTGGGCCGCGATAGCGGCGAAATACACCTTGAGGGTGGAGGGGGACAGCCTCCTCTCCAGCCTCTCCTGAAGAAACACGAGCACTGACCTAACTGCGCACTTCTGCGTGTCTTCAGCTCGGGAAGAACACCAGTCCGCGAACAGACGCCACTTTAGGGCGTAAAGATGCCTGGTAGAGGGGGCTCTGGCTTGGTTGATTGTATCTATGACGGTCGATGGTAGACCGGCTAGATCTTCCGCATCCCGTCCAGGGGCCAGACGTGGAGGTTCCAGAGGTCTGGGTGCGGGTGCCAGAGCGTGCCCCATCCCTGAGAAAGAAGGTCCTTCCTCAGGGGAATTCGCCAGGGAGGGGCTGTCATGAGGAGTGTGAGGTCCGAAAACCAAGTCCGGGTAGGCCAGTAGGGGGCTACCAGAATGACTTGCTCCTCGTCCTCCCTGACCTTGCATAGCACCTGTGCAAGAAGGCTCACTGGGGGAAATGCGTACTTGCGCAGCCCCGTGGGCCAGCTGTGTGCCAGCGCATCTGCCCCGAGGGGAGCCTCTGTCCGGGCATACCAGAGCGGGCAGTGGGAGGTTTCTTGGGAGGCAGACAGGTCTACCTGGGCCTTGCCGAACCGGTCCCAAATCAGCTGGACCGACTGGGGTGGAGTCTCCACTCTCCGCCGGGCAAGCTTTGTCTTGACTGGCGTCCGCCATCACATTGAGGTTGCCGGGGATGTGAGTGGCGTGCAGTGACTCCAGTCAGCTGCTGACTCCATAGGAGGAGACGACGGGCGAGCTGTGACATGTGGCGGGAGCGTACTCCGCCTTGGCAGTTTATGTAGGCTACGACCGTGGTGCTGTCTGTCCTGACTAAGACGTGTTTGTGCCGAATTAACGGAAGAAACTTCTGCAGGGCCAGAAAAACAGCCAGCAGCTCTAGGCAGTTGATGTGCCAGCGCAGCGGGCCTCGGTTCCACCGGTCTGCAGCTGCGCGCCCGTTGCACACGGCACCCCAACCCAGTTTGGAAGCGTCGGTCGTGACCAGAACGCGTCAGGACACCTGCTGCAAGGGTACTCCAGCCCTTAGAAAGCAGAGGTCTGTCCAGGGTTTGAAGGTCTGGCGGCAGGCAGAGGTAACTTTTACGTTGTGCGTGCCGCGGCGCCATGCTCGTCTCGGGACTCGAGTCCGGAGCCAGTGCTGAAGTGGTCTCATATGCATCAACCCCAGCGGTGCGGCCGGCGCGGAGGATGCCATATGCCCCAGGAGCTGTTGGAAACGTTTTAGCGGGACCACGGTGCCTGGCTTGAAGGAAGCGAGGCATTTCAGCACTGACTGAGCACGCTCGTCGGAGAGACGTACTGTCATTGAGACTGAGTCTAACTCCAGACCGAGAAAAGAGATGCTCTGGACCGGGGAGAGCTTGCTCTTTTCCCAGTTGACCTGAAGCCCCAAACGGCTGAGGTGCCTGAGCACCTGGTCTCTGTGTGCGCATAGTAACTCTCGAGAGTGAGCCAGTATGAGCCAGTCGTCGAGGTAATTGAGTATGCGTATGCCGGCTACTCGGAGCGGGGCAAGAGCTGCCTCTGCGACTTTCGTGAAGACGCGAGAGGACAGAGACAGGCCGAAGGGGAGGACTTTGTACTGATACGCCTGACCGTCGAACGCGAACCGTAGAAAGGGTCGATGTCAAGGGAAAATTGAGACGTGGAAGTACGCGTCCTTCAGGTCTACCGCTGCGAACCAATCTAGATGCCGGACGCCAGATAGAATTTGTTTCTGGGTGAGCATTTTGAACGGGAGTTTGGACAAGGTCCAATTGAAAACTCGCAGGTCCAAGATCGGTCGTAAGCCGCCGCCTTTCTTTGGTACAACAAAGTAAGGGCTGTAGAAACCCTTCTTCATTTCGGTTGGAGGGACAGGCTCTATCGCATCCTTTAATAGAAGGGAGGCGATTTCTTCGCGCAGGGAATGGGCATGTTGGCCGTGTACTGCTGAAAAATGTAGGCCCACGAAGGGGGGCGGAGACCTGGCAAACTGAATTGCGTAACCGAGTCGAATGGTCCGGTGCAGCCAGCGTGACGGGTTGGGCAGTGAAAGCCACACCTCTAAACTCCGTGCTAGGGGCACCAAAGGGACGGGTTTTTGGGCGTACCGGAGGGCTTCGCAGCGGTGCAGAACAGGTAGCGTGGCGCCGGGAGGCAACGTGGCGTCCGAGGCTCTGGTGCTGAGAATAAACTCAAAGCACTTACCTTGCTCCGCGCACCCGGCAGGGGCGGGTTCAGTGACTGAGGAGGAGGTCTGATGCTGGTGTCCTCTGGACTCGTCTGAACCGGCCGGCCGGGGAACAGTCGTGGGGCTGAAGGCGGGGACACCGCGTCCATGGAGCCGGGACTGTTGAGGCCTGAAAGCAGAGTGCCGTGAGAACGGCATTTGCGGGCCACGTGACCCCAGAGACAACAAGGAAATAGCTCTATAGAGTGTAAAGAATTTAACAAAAAATTCTCCTGCCGGCCCCCCACCGGGGAACGGAGTGGTCTTACCAGCTCCGGAGCTAACGTCTCGGTCTCTGGGTCTGCCATCTCAGGAGCACCTGGGAGCCTTCTGGGTCCTCAAGGGTGTCCGTGAGACGATGGGCGTCCAACCTCTGCGGGGAGCTCAACGCTGGGGCTGAGAGCTGGGCCCACTCACTTGTTAGTTGAGGCGGAGCACAACTTTCTTTCTTTCTTGAAAGCCGCAGGAGGACGCCGTCGGCGAGCAGACAGGGCATGGCCCCTGGCGGCAGGTTTGCGGCAGGGCAGGATGCTTTTTGCTTGAAAATAGCCTTCGTCTGTTCCTTCACCACTGAGGACTGCTGGGCGAAGTCGTCAAGCGGTGTCGCCGAATGGACGGAGCTGGGAGACGGGGGCGTTTGAGAAAGCGTGCTTTGTCTGCCTCCCGTACTGCCTGTCCATCGTTGCGTTTCTGGACCACGGGGTGGCCATCGCCTGTTTGAGTGCAGTTCCTGTGGCAGGTCAAGAACAGGACTACCCAAGTGCAGATTTGAAGTGCCCTGGCCCGGTGGACTTGCAGGAGGGGGCCATGGCGTGCAGGGGGGGAGCGGTCTGGGACCGTTCTACCACCGAGGGTAGCGAGAGCGGAGGAGCGAGGAAGCTGGGCTTTCTCAGCTCGTCATGCACGTCCGGGGAGGAATCCAGGGGGGGGCGCGGCTGTGAGCGGCGCACATGCCCGTGGAGCCAATTAATCCCGGGGAAGCATAGCGGATCATTTTGCGTCAGGCTCGGACTGGGCGGAGACCCGAAGGTGGCGGCCCAGGCGAGTTATCCGCATCCGACGCCGCTGTTACGTTCTCCGATGCAGCGGTGATGTCATCCAATGCCGTGGAGCTCGAGGGACCGGACGGTAGGCCGTTAAGCAGACCACATTAATCCCAAGCTCGGGGGAAGCAGGCAAGCGTGCCGGGGAGGCGGGAGGTTTTCGAGGGGATTTACCCGGCGAAAGCGTCCCGTTATTCTCCCCAGATCGTTCTCCATCGCCCGCGGCGCCTGCCTCAATCCCGTAGGAAGGAGGCGAGGCGCGGGGGACGGCTGAAATGGCTCTCTCTCACTACAAGAGAAAGCAGAGATCGCAACGCTGCCGCGGTTATGTTCTCACACTGAAAACATAACCCATTGGAGAGAATGCTCATCCCGAGCTTGGACGGAAACAAGCAAGCGTGCCGGGGAGGGGGGTTTCGAGGGGTTCACCCGGCGAAACGAAGCCCGTCATTGTCCCCAGATCGCTTTCATCGCCCGGCGCCTGTCTCAATACCGTGGGAAGGAGGCGAGGCGCTGGCGGCTGAAGCGGCTTTCTCTCACTACAAGAGAAAGCCTACGACCGCAATGCTGTCATGGCTATGTTTTCGCACTGAATACATAGACCATTCATAAAAACGCTGCCTGCGTGTGATCGCAACCCAGGAATGCAAGGCAGTTTTTTATGGCCGTCAGAGGTGGGGAGAATCAACGCATCCAGAAACTACACAGAGGCGGAAATCCGTCTTTAAAAAGACGCGTCCTGAGAAGGACGTTCAACGCCGCTGTGTTTTTGCTCTTTTAGAGGTAATTACTCTTTTAAATAAAATCACTCTTTTATGAATGAAAGAACTCGTGAGAGATCTTTCTTATCTGCAACTGTCGATGCGCTCAGGGGCAGGAAGTGCACAGCCGTGCAAACAGGAGAAAGCCGCTGTTGTGCGCCGTAGAATCCAACAGCATGCAGCAGAGGATAGCAGGAACTCGGTGTGTAAAACGCAGCAGACTGCAAACACGACCATCGGCTCCGAAGAAATTTTCTGAATGAACTCCCGTATTTGCGCCGCTTAAATACCCGTATGTCCGAGGCAGGACATGCAAATACTGGTTGCCAACTCTCATTGGCCTTTTTTCATAGTTCAGAGGTGAATATCGGCGCTCAAGAGAGACCCCTAGTGTCGCTTCTCTGACACAACGTGGAGAGAGCGACAGAAGGGGAACTTGAGTTAGAGGTGCTGTAAGCCATTTTGGCCATTTGTCTTATTCCCCTTATTTCCAATACCCCACACTAATAAGATACCAAATGACCATTACTGTGAGTTAAAAACAACAGAAGCAAAATAGCTTCCTCAACTGACAACATTAGGAACAACATGCAATTGACAGGCAAAAAGAATCAGTGACTGCAGCCCACAGGCAAATTTGTTTTCTGTTTACAGAGTCTAGAGAAGTCACAGAGATTGGTGAGATATCTCACAACCAGGACAACATGAAGGTACTTCGGGGCCCCGGGGCTTACGTTTCAGAAGGGGGAGATTGTTGTTCTTCTGTTTTGCTGTTGCACACTACGTGTTAATAGGTCATGTCTAGAATGAATACCTCCCCCAACAATCTCACGAGATTCTTAGGAGGCATTCATTTTAAATTGGAACTGCAGGAGGAGCGCTCTTAAAAGATTATTGATGACCATTTCAAGCTCTAAAAATAAATATTTAAACTTCAGCTCTACATCTGCTTCTGTTGGGATATTGCTGGTGAGTGGAGAAATACATCGATCAGTTTTTATAAGCATGTGACTGGGTGGTCCTGTGGTAACTTATTTGCCTCTTGCGTTATATGATCTAATATAGGTTCTAATCCTCCCATATGGAGCTTTACATTTCAATAAACAAAGAAGCGCGAGCTGAAGAACTCACCAACCATAATTGTTTCCACAAGTACATCACTGCAGCACAGGTTGAGTAAGAGGATTTGGGAACACTGGGTCAATAGGCAGATTTGAACCCAGGTCTTCCGCATGGAAAAAACACATCCCTGCTATTCTTAACCACTGAGCCATTGCAGTAAAACAGTCTTTCCATTAGACTGTTTTAGTGTAAAAAGCTGCACTGTGTGGCAGGTATGTACAACTAATGTAAATAGTCACTTCGTAATAATAGTAAAAATGTTATTTTATTTATATTATTGACATTTTTAATACTCTCCACCATGAATTTGCTGAGGTGAGCAGAAAAAGCACCATAACATCATAATAGAATGTGCATGCGCAAAACATTTACAAGGGAGGGATCTCTTCTAGACATGACCGTGTTCATATCAACACCTACCATTAAACAAATGTGAACAAATGTTTACAAATGTGGGAGATGCCATGACTGCCTCGACAGCATGACATCTTTCAATTCAAGTTTACATTTTTAGCACATATCAATACATTTACACCAAACTTAAAACTTGTTTAAAACTAATCAGACAATTGTTGTCTTGTTTAAATGTAATTGACTAATTTAATATAAACATTTAAACACTTAAATTACTTATTTATTATTAAATCTTAATTATTTCTTCATATGCATTTTCTTTTCAGTTAAAAAAACAACAACAGAAAAAACAGGTTTTTTTTTCTTTAATGAAAGATTCAAGTGCACCATAATGGAAAATCCAGTTTAAGATGGTAGCTGTGTTTTGGAAGATGGTAGCTGGTTTCTAGATGGTCATGAGCTGGTCCAAGTTGGTCATTAGCAGGTCAAAGCTGGGAGACCAGCTTAGACCAGCTACCAGCATGTCATAACAGCTTAAGGTGGTCAAGCTATTATTGGAACATGGTAGCTGGTCAACCATCTAAGGACCAGCTTATAACCAGCTTGCACCAGATTAGGACCTTGGACCTGCAACCATATTCCAAAACACAGCTACCAGCTTAAGCTTAATTTGCCAGCAGGGCACCCATTGTTTCAGCTCATTTATCAGTGTTGTAAATTAAATAGACCAGCAGATGGCGCTACAGGATACTCAATTTAAACCTGTAACAGCCATTTTGAACACATGGCCACATTTTAGAAGGGAGTTGAGAAGCATTCTGTTTAAATATTATTTCATTTTAAAAGTTGATTTATGTGGACTTAAAGGATTAAGTTATTGTGGATGTGTCTGTTTAAAGATATTTTGCATATTCAGAGATTAAATATAATGATCAAGTTATTTATAGTCATTCATTATCATTATTGCATCATTATTCTGATTAAGATTCTTAATTCTTTGTATTATCAAAGCAATTTAAATGACTTTTTTATTCCTGTTTTCTATATATTCACATCTCTATACACATTGTTACAAAAGATGTTCTGGAATAAAAAAATAATTACATATTTCTAATCAATGCCCAACAATAATCTTTACTAATGTCTTCATGCAGTATTTATCAAGAACAGACAGAAAATCCTATTAATTGTATTTGTATTTTCAGACCAATTTTTAAACTTGTTGAGACCATTTAGAGTGGCTGTAAAAAAATATTTAATTAGCCTTTTCCTTTTCTAACTTACCAGCATTACTTTCTCACAAACAGCCAATTATGAGCATTGCGGTTTCTCCAATTTATTAATCAATTTATCATTGTTTGAGTTCTATGATTTTTATGTTTGTTGTTACACAACCTACCTCAGTATCTCCAATTTACACTTAATACTCTCCAGTCCAGCACAGAGCAGCTTCACTCCTGAATCCTGCAGATTGTTAAGGTTCATGTTCAGCTCTTTCAGATTGGAATCTGATCCGAGAACTGTAGACAGTGCTGAACAGCTTTTGTCTGTTAGGCCACAATCATATAGCCTACAAGGGAAATAAGACAAAACACAGATAAGAGTTAGATTGAACACATGCAATATATTTGTGAAATACAAATATTAAATAAAATAAAGTATACTTCTATTTGGTATATGACTAAAGGTTTTGAAATTATTTTAAAAAATCATGAATTGACTATTAAATTACTTACAAAGCTCTTTTGGCAGTTTTGACAACTTGCACTAATCTACAGAGACACTCGTCCGATTTCTTGAATTTCTGAAGATCAAACTCCTCCGGCTCCTCCTCTGATGTCAGAAGCACAAAGGCCAGAGCTGACCACTGAGCAGGTGAGAGTTCAGCAGATGAGAGACTTCCATTTCTAAGATGATTCTGAATCTCCTTCACCAGTGTTTGGTCATTCAGTTCATTCAGACAGTAGAACAGATTGATGGATCTCTCTGGAGATGCATTGTCTTCAAATTTCTGCTTGATGTACTCAACTATTTCCTTTTTGCTCTGCTCATTGCTGTCTTTTTGTTTTAACAAACCTCGTAAGAGTGACTGATTGGACTCCAGTGACAGACCAAGAAGAAAGCGAAGGAAAAGGTCCAGGTGACCATTGTCACTTGCGAGTGCCTTGTCCACTGCAGTCTTGAGCAATTCAGTCATTGTTTCATTTGTTTTTTCTTGTTCTGTGCCGTGTTGGGAAAATGCATTTTTCTTGTCGGTGTCTAGAAACAGATGAGCATAAATAGATGCAATAAACTCTTGAATGCTCATGTGAACAAAGCAGTATGTGGTACCAAGAACAATCCCTTTTTCCTCCTTAAACATCTGAGTGCACATCCCAGAGTACACTGATGCCTTGGAGGGGTCAATACCACAGTCCTCCAGGTCTGTACCATAGAAAATCAGGTTGTTTCTTTCCAGCTGATTAAATGCCAGTTTCCCCAGAGAACGGATCGCCTCTTTATCCCAGACAATATCTGGGGAGTATTTTCCATCATATTTTTGACTGCTCTGCTGGATCTGAAAGCGGAAAAAGTATGTGTACATTTGTGTCAGAGTCTTAGGAGTTTCATCATCAGCACCAGATTCCTGCAGTGTTTTGGAGACGTCATCAGCCTGACCCTCATCATCATTTCTTTTTTTCTCTAAAATGTTCTGGAGCACAGTGGCTGAAATCCAGCAGAAGACTGGGATGTGGCACATGATAAAGAGGCTCTTTGATTTTTTTACGTGATCAATGATTTTGTTGGCCAGTTTCTCATCCGTGAACCTTTTCTTGAAGTACTCCTCCTTTTGTGGGTCATCAAACCCTCGCACCTCTGCCACCAGGTCAATATACTGCGGAGGAATCTTACTGGCTGCTGCTGGTCTGGTGGTTATCCAGATGTGAGCAGAAGGAAGCAGATTTCCCTTGATTAGATTGGTTAGAAGAACATCCAGAGAGGCTGGAGATGTGACATCACGCCATGTCTCATTACCCTCAAACTTCAGAGGAAGTCGACATTCATCCAATCCGTCAAGGACAAAAAGGACTTTGAATTTATCATTTCTTGCAAGGTTCAGACCTTTTGTCTCTGGGAAAAACTGACTGATAAGGTCCATCAAACTTTGTCTATCATTCTCCTTCAAGTTCATCTCTCGGAAAGGAAGAGGAAATATGAAGCTGATTTCCTGATTTTCATTTCCTTCGGCCCAGTCCAGAACAAACTTTTGCACAGAGACGGATTTTCCGATACCAGCAACTCCTTTTGTTAATACAGTTCTTATTTCCTTGTCTTGGCCGGGTGGTTTGAACAAACTTGTGCACTTAATCGGCTTCTCTGGTGATTCAGTTTGCCTGGAGGCTTTCTCCATCTGTCTTACCTCATGTTCAGTATTGCCCTGTTCACTACTACCCTGAGTGATATAGAGATCTGTGTAGATCTTGTTTAAAAGTGTGGAGTCACCATGCTTTGCAATTCCCTCAAATACACATTGATACTTCTTCTTCAGGTTTGATTTTAGTTGTCGTTGATAAATGAATACCAGCTCATCTAAGCACAAATTAAAACATGAACAAAAATACAGTTTGAACAGAGATATTGATACTACTTTTCTCTCCTACATTTTAAAAGAAACAATATGGCAAATTGTAATGTCAAGAGCTACATACCTTCTAGAGTATCAGCAAGTTCATTTTCTTTCATACTTCTCAGGAAGTAGAGTGTGATATCAAGAGCTGCTTCTTTGACATTGTATCTGTCCTCCTTTAAGTCCTTCACAAAGTATTTTGTGTTTTCCTTTTTTATTATTTTTTTAAACTTTTCCAGTTCATTTTTCAGAAATGTGATTATTTTGTTCTCAAGATCCTAAAACCAAAGCAAGAAAAAGAAGAGAAGAACAACTAAATTGAATCTTGCATACACATTGAAATTGCTGAAATAAACTGTCAGTGATTTAAACAAAACACAGAATGAAAATTATTTATTTTAAGACATTATGTGTTTAAGAAAAACACAAAAACACAAAACTGGGCACAGATTCTAAACAAAATCCCAGACCACAGCCAAAAGGGCTGGAAAACCACTCAAGTAAAATAGGGGTGGAGCAAGAAAACAAGGGAGTGACAGACCAAAACAAAAAACTAGAGATGGGAAGAGTAGCTTCAGTTCTGTAATGAAGTCCGGCGGCATGGTAGTGGGAAGAAGGTCAGGTGGCAACAAGAGGGTCAGATGGCTCCAAAGTGAGGATGGAGTCCAGCAGCTGCAGAATATGGATGAGGACATATAACACCAGAACGGGAAGAAGGTACGGCGGCTCCAGTGCGGGAATAGGTGGAGCAGACAGGGGAGCTGGCAGGGCAGATAAAGAGAAGGGCTCAGTCAGTGGCAGCCGCAGAGAAGGAATCATGTCGATGGCAGATGTAAGAAAAATAATTGTTGTTTGGTGATAGCCGCTGGAACAGGGAATGAGTCGGCAGCAGCTGGAGGGGAAAGGGAAGGGTGGTTGGAGACTTTTGGAGAAGGAAATGGATAATTGGCATCGGCAGAGAAGAAGGATGGGTCAAAGGTGTTTGCAGGGAAAAGGGCTAGAAACTGTGGAATGACCTCGGTGGCGATGACCGGGATCACTGGTGGTAGGGAAGCAGCCTTCCTCAGAGCAAGGCCTCCAACTCTTGAAGCCAATATAGATGGACCATGAACCGCTCCTCAGAGACAAGAGTTTGGTCAAGTCTAGCTCAAAAAAGATGTTTGAGGAGGGCCAACACATAGCCTTAATGCCTCATCGTAAAGAACTTGGACATACTAAACATTGGGTCCCTTGGGGCAGTCCAGAAACACATTGGTGTGAGCTGTGCACTAAGAGTCAGATTCTGGCCAGTCAGGAGCCAGCTGAAGCCAAATTTCCATGAGACTGAATTGTTTGATCGTACTGTCAGGGATGTAAACAGATCCCAAATGCAGACAGGCATGAAAAAAAAATCTTTATTAAAGAAAAATACATAACACAAAACTAGGCACAGATGACAACAAAATTAAACTAGGCAGACAAACAACACAAAGACAACACAATGAGCTGAAAGCACTGCTGAACTGACCAACCAGACCAAGAACAGGAGAAAGACAAACAATTGACAAAAAACACAGTGTATATTGGTTTATACATTACTATGTTGAGCTGGACAGGCCACTTAAACATAGCAATGTTTTTATAGTGTCACAGTGACTTCAGTTTTTGAGGAAATCAACCTAAGAATGGTTTAACATGATGAAAAATCAATGTACGATAAGTTTACAGCTGTTCTATGAAACAGAAAGAAACCATAACCTCTTTTTAGCCCTTGCATGCATTAAATCGCCTGTGCACACAATACAAGCTCTTGCACGTGAGGAAACTTCTGACTTCATGCTGTTTCTGCTCAGGTGAACACCGTTTAACCCTCTGGGGTCTGAGGGTATTTTGGGCCCTGGAGAAGTTTTGACATGCCTTGACATTTGTGCTTTTTTTAGTTGCTTAAAAACATATTAATGGCTAAAGTCTGATAACACTGTATTCAGCACAAACTGGGCTACAATAATATGTGAGCAACATGTGTGTACAGGTTTTTATTTTTGAGAAAATAACGTTTATGCATGGTTTTTGAAAAAACTCAAATTTTAAGTTATAGGTTATATAACACATTCTAAACATTTGTCCACAAGACTTTTGAGAACTGGATCTTGTAGCCTAGAGTTTTTGCTACAAAATGATGTGAAAACCATCCTGATCACTCATTCATACAAAACATTTACATTTATGCATTTGGCAGACGCTTTTATCCAAAGCGACTTACAGAGCCCTTATTACAGGAACAATCCCCCCAAAGCAACCTGGAGTTAAGTGCCTTGCTCAAGGACACAATGGTGGTGGCTGTGGGGCTCGAACCAGCATTCGTCTGATTACCAGATTACCAGTTATGTGCTTAGACCACTACACCACCACCACTCTATTCACACCTGAGAGACAAAAGACCCCTCCCCTGGGCCTATCAATCAGGGATAGAGAATGAGTGTGAGGAGACTTAATGATCAAAATCAAATTTTAAGTTAAAAGAAGTAATCTGACTATATATTTTCATTACATAAAGACTTTACTTAATTTTAGACCTACACTACCATTAAAAGAAGTCTCTTCTGCTCACCAAGACTGGATTTATTTGATCCAAAATACAGAAACAACATTGATATTCTGAACTCTTTTTGCAATTTAAAAGAACCGTTTTCTATTTGAATATATTGTAAAATGCAATTTGTGATCAAAGCTGAATTTTCAGCATCATTACTGCAGTCTTAAGTGTCACATGATCCTTCAGAAATCATTATAAGATGCTGATTTTCTAATATGGGCATATATAAAATGCATTTTACTAATTTAACCCTAACACATATTTTCAAGCACAAGCTTTGTTGATGATAATGAGGCAGCATAAACTAGTTAAAATATAATCTAAACATTTATATTATTTTTATATCATATTACATATCATATTTATATCATATAGCATATCATTGAAATACCTGCTTTAGCCGAAACAGCATTTAAATGTAACTAAAACTTAGTTTTAAAGCTTATTAGGACATATTTCAAATGTCAATACTCTGAATCCTGGCTGGCAAGTCTGGAAAAAATAGCATGTCAACTAATGAAAAATTCTATCCTGGCTGGATCAAGTCTCTCTTCAAATTACAAACGTTCAAATGAGTCCCGCTCTTCTTCTGAGGAACATATTAAATCTTCCTTAATATCCCGGAGTTTCCTCGCCTGTGTGTCCTTATAAATGTGCAGAAAAATGAATGAATTTTGTTTACATTTGCATTAGCGTATGAATGGCGCGCTCTGCTGGTGGGTGTGATCACATTGCAGATAATTAGATGAACCGGTAAAAACTGTACATCGCTTTGTTTCAAACAGATTGCATTGCAGGAGAATATTTGTTTTAAATTTGAATTGTTTTATTTAAAAGTAGACATTTTAAGCTTTCTTTAGACATATGTTTCATGTTTGTGTGAGAAGTATTCGCAGAGTTTCAGTGTTTCAGATATATGCTCGTGGAGACAGAGACGTCTGATAGCTCACCCTTTTTATTTTCTTTATTTTACATAAGCACAAGATTTTGTTGTTATTGTGAGTGTACACAAATAAAAGTAGACACTTTATAGTCTCTAATGATGTCTTACACTTATCTGTATGCCCCAAAATGAAGGAGTATTTTAAGTTGTTTCTGCTGTAATGACGAAAATATCCAGCAGGACGCGCCGGCGCGTCCGTCGACCCCAGAGGGTTAATTGTGGAAGTGGTGGGCTCTTTCTGCTTTGATTATAACCTTAAATATTTATTTTTCAAAAGTCAGTTGTGATTGACTGCCATTACGAAGACCCATAGCAAGCTGACATGTTCCTCCTTAAAGACCTGTTATATGAAAAATTTGCAACAAATAAAGTAATAATGTCTGACATGCCAAGGGTCCCTTGATGAATGTATCTCATGAGGAACAGGTGAGCTTGCTATGGTTCTAGGTAATAACAGATAATAACCAATTATATTTTTGGATACAGTCAAAACAGCAAGAGCCCGCACCACAACTGCCAAATCTAAACAGTATTTGTGTAAGCAAAAGCCACAGATGAGACATTTCCTTGCAAGAGTGTTTAAAAGAACCTTACTGGTTCTTCCAATTTCCTTGTGCATCTGTTTCTACTTTGCGCAAGTGTCTCTAATGCGCTAAGTTTTAAAATAATATCACAGGTTCTTCCCATTTCATGATAGTGGCTGTAATATATTGCATGCACAAGCGTTAAAAACGCATCCTGATTTTTGCCATTGATTTGCCTTCAAATGTTTACTATTTACATATATCTCTGAAAATGTTATACACCTCAGCTTTAACAATGCGAGTCACTCAAATTTTATGCTAGGTGAATATGACATTAGCCACTGAATAGTAAATGTTCAGATTTCACTCGCAAGTGACGTGTAGTGGTGAAAGGTTTAACACCGAGATCCTTTGACTGTGGTTGATTCTCAATTCCCTAAATGATGCTTCCTCGCTCCTCCGAGCAAAGATGTCAGTCTGATGTGACCCTAAGGGTGCTTCACATTTCTAAAATTTTGCATCAGTGTTTCTGTTCCTTGCATCCTTTCCTTGCTTCATAGCTCCTCCCGATTGGAATGTGAGGAAATGAAACGAGACACGGAAACTTAAAATTTCAAGAATGATATTTAGGCAGCATTAAAGTAATCCATACGGCTCCTATTTCATTCTTGTTTTAATGGACAAGGGAAAATGAACAGTCAAGAGCAGAGAAACTTAATTTTCTAAACTTAAACTGCTGTACTGTGAAACTTTGTTCAAAAACCTATTGCTTGTTATACTATAAATATGTCGCACTGTTTACATTTGCGTAACTCATATTTTCCTACCTGGAATATCGAGAGGAGTTTTTCTTTGAATTCCTTGCGCCGTCTCTGAACCTTTAAGTTTGAGCCTGATGTATCACACTGAGTCCTGTTAGCAAAATAAAATCAGCAACTGTTAGCAGTAAATTAAAATACAATACAGGATTTTCAGTCAAAATATTAGAGAAATCTCTTGTAAACCCTCTTTGATTTTCACAAAGACAAAAAGATAACATAGCTATCTGTGGGCAATTTGCTATTTTGCTGAAAAATAGGTAATTGTGCAAAGATGTTTCAAAAGCACATCTTATCTCAATGCCAAGTCTAAATTCTTTACAGTGATAAAGTTCATGTCTAAACTCTGTAAATATAGTGGAACATTAAATTATGTCCATGACGATCAATGTTGTAGACGTTTTATGAAACAGCTAGAGATTTGTGTTAAACTACAGTATGTTTATTTTTTAAGTTTTATTATTATAATGTTTATATTTATAATTGTATTTAAGAACAATTTATATTGATATTTTTCCATCTGTTGTCGTAGAGTGACAGTTTTAAGTCACCGCAAAAGCTGCCGGTGAAAGATGTTGAAGAGAGTAAAATGTTTTGATTTGGTATGATTTTTTTGACGACTTCATTATTTAGTTTGAAGTGTTATTTAAATTTAGAAATATTTTGGGTTTAATTTAATTTTTCAAAATCGACCGGTAGAAGTGGAGTGAAATGTGTGCCGATACAATCACTGTTAATACTAGCCATGACTTGTGTGTCAGTAGAAGAAAATTATTAATAATACCTACATTCTCTATAATTAATGCAGTGCAAATACAATGCTTTACGAGAACCACATTTTCCAATGTGGATAAAAGGAGCATGTCACAAAACATTGAAATATGCCTTACATTCAACATTTGTTAATGCACAAAAGAACGTAAGTACATATACTTCAAATGAATTGCATACAGTCCATTTACACTACCAAATTCTTATGAATGTGCTTGTTTGTATCACTAGTGCTTGAAAGGGAATGGATTGTATAATAGGACACAAACTATGCAGGAGAAGAACCTCAGAATCAAATTGCACTTGACCCATTATCACCTTGAGAGTGAAATTTCACCAAACACACTTGCACCTAAATTAGCACATGCTTGCAGGAAAATACCAAAACTTCATGGTCATGCCCATTGACTGCCTGTATGACTCATGGCATTTGTTGCACTTAGCGCTTGCACTCTTAAAATAGGGGCATGCATGTAAACACCTTTACTGGCATCCTGGGACTCATCCAATGTGTCTTGTGCAAATGTATGTTAAACTCTTTGACATCAAACTCAGAGAAAATCCTCAATTTCAAATTTCATGTAACAAAGATTTCTAATCTAGTTCTTACATGTGGATTTAAATGCTAATCAAACTTGAGCTTGGAGAACTCTGAGACTGTCACACCACGGTCTGTCCAGCAGAGGGGAACCTAGAGCACAAGTCCTTCCACAACTTCCTCCTAATTTCCTGTTCTTGCCTGGCTTGTTAGAGTGTGTGTGTGTGTGTGTGTGTATATATATAAGCCCTGCTTTTGATTGTATCTTTGCTCAGTCTTGAAGTTCTTTGGTTTAGGCAGATCTTATGTAAATGCCTGTTCCCATTTGACCTACTTTTGATTACACTGACAGACTTTCTCACATATCTTTTGACCTTCTTGTTTGGGAAGTTTGTTCTATGCTTTTGGACATGTTTTGCCAGCATCAAGCCATTGAGGATCTGTACTTTCTTCAGCCCTGCTTTTTTGATGATTGATCTGTTGTGTTTATTCAAGAAGAACATCAAGACAGCTTTGTTTTCCTCAAGTCCTGCCTCTTGTGATTCTCTGCAGTTTGGGTCCACATAGCTCCGTAGCATCACATTTAGTGCTCTGGGTTGCCAGCAGCACACTGTGAGTTTGAGCCCTGGTCCTGACAGAGACTTGTGTACTTTCACCAAGGAACTAATTAGGTACATTTCTCTTTTTGTTGACGGGGGTCAACACAATGTTTACAAAAAAATGTTTAACTCAAATTTACGTTCTAAATGCAAGGTACTGAATTTTCCTTTAACCATCTTTTGTGGTAAAACAAAAGGCACATTGTAGATCATATTTCAAGGTATGGCAGGAAAACATTATACATTGTGGTGTGGTAGGAAATTTACATTGTAAATTAAACTGTGGAATCTTAAAGTTGTGCTTAAAGGATTACTCCAGGATTTAGCATTAAGCTTTGTATTAGTAGAAAACCAGTAGTATTTTCGAATTACCCTGCTTCCCCCCCTTATATCCCCATGATATGAGAGAAAATTAAATTTTTAGTCTGGAAAAGCCTCCGATGACGCAAAAATCGCCATTTTAAGCGCCATCGGAGGATTTTTAGACTGTGTCTCTAAACTACACTCATTAATAGTAGCTAGTTCAAGATGTTTTCACCACGCCCATATGAGGCGGGATCTTACTCATAGAATGTAAAGATAGTGTCAGCCATCTTTAGCTAAGCTAACAGGCTCTTGCTCTGTAAAACTTGGAGGAAGAAAGTTTTGAAGTAATGACAGATGGGGATTTCGAAGATCTTTTGTGTGAATCGGATGCTCGCGGCTACCTATACGAGCCGTAATACAGCGACGAACAGTTGCGGGTGATGGAGGAAAGAGGCAGCCGGAGCAGCTGCTGCAGCCGGAGACAAGACCTGCTTGGCGGTCAGGATTAAGAGCCCGGCCAGACTCGAGCTGGGGCGAAATGGTGGTGTGAGTGCTCTAGCTGTGTATCTATGCAAACAGATAGAGAGTCCTATTGCTGTCGCGAATTTCAGCGATATCATTTTCTTCTGCATGAGATCACTGAATCCGCTGATGAAACTGTACCGCTAGCATGTGTAACTGAGCACCCAAGTTTTGTATCACACATGGACAGGGGGTGAAACTTATTTCAGGATCTCAAAGATAGATTGGAAACGCCAGCCAAAGCCTGCAGGGACAAATGGACGGCTTAGTGTAAAGTGAGTATTTGTTTTGTATTTCTTTTTGTTACTAAGACGTAATGTACAGAGTTTGGACACCCGGCATAATCACAATGTTGTTCCCGCGTCAGCTGAGCTATTGTTATATTTTCATGTATGCGCTACTGTAACCGGTGAGCGTGGTTTGGGAGTGGCTTTGTAAGTGCGGCAAAGCAAGTGCATTCTGGGAGTTGTTGTCTTTCAGCCACATGAGTAAAAAATACATTTTTTGCCTTTTCTCAGTCTAGAATGCTTCAAATTCAAAAATAATTTCACATTTCTACTACATAAATGACCACTATTAAATACACATTCATCTTCCCACAGCTGGAGTATCCCTTTAAGGTGTATTCACCTGTTCAGAAAATAACATGCCACTTCTTCATCACTCTTCAGTCCCTTTTGTGCTTTTAGAGACTGCCACCGTGCAAATTCTGAACCGATATTTACGGTGTTCTTTTGCCACTGATTACTGAAAAAAGAAAGAAAGAACAACATATTTATTTTTTATTGACTGTCATTTGTTCAGTACAGAAAAATGGTTGATGTTTAGACACTCCTGCCCTAAATCAAAACAGATATATCAGTAGACTATAGGTTTGTTGTTGATTTTATATTCAATAACTTCAATAATTCATAGTTTCTCCCCAAAGAAAAGAGCTGAAATAAATGAATATGGAGGGTATAGCTGGGGGCAACTCCTCTTATCGTGTGTGTGTGTGTGTGTGTGTGTGTGTGTGTGTGTGTGTGTGTGTGTGTGTGAGTGTGTGAGTGAGTGAGTGAGTGACGTAATTCACATCAAATTATTTCAGTGACAGGATCTAGTGAGTTATTTTCTGTTGATGCCCTTAACCTGTTCACTTGAGGTTTTTAAGGTTTTAATGTCCTACAATTCATGATGGAAGACCTCTACCCAAAAATGCTGTACAGGTGAACAACACCATGAAGAGTGGAATTAAGTAACGTGGGATTTTGAGAGTGCATTAAGAACAAATATCTAGATTAGACTCATTTTGTGCTTCTTGTATTGTCATTTATGTTCTGTGAATACTTTTAAACTTGTTGTACTACACTGTCTACATACAGTATGACCAACAATAAAAAAAAACACATGAAATACCTTTTTTTAGGTGCTATTTTTTTCTCACTGGAGTTCGGCACATCACCTTTTGAATGCTCACTCTTCATAGACACAACATCTGAGTCCGGTCTTTCACTAATGACACAAAGTGATGAGAGAAAAGGCAGTTTTCAACAGGAGGTACATCAGTTTCATTTCAAGACATTGTGGATGGTAATTAAAACTAAATATGTCAGTTTTGTATGTTAAAATACTTGCTCCTATCCCAGCTTAAAGGGATAGTTCACCCCAAAATCAAAATTCTCTCATCATTTACTCAGCCTCAACCCATCCCAGATGTGTATGACTTTCTTTCTTCTGTTGAACACAAATTAAGTAATTAAATTACTTTTAGAAAAATATATCAGCTCAGTAGGTCCATATAATGTAAGTGAATTGTGATCAGACTTTTGTAGCTCCAAAAATCACACAAAGGCAACATTAAAGTAATCCATAAGACACTAGTGGTTAAGTGTTGTAATGTCTTCTGAAGTGATCCAGTTGGTTTTGGGTGAGAACGGACCCCAATGTAACTCCTGTACATCTTGACAGCAGCCTCCTTGGCAATCATGATTTCAAGCTTGATTACACTTCCTGTAGCGCCATCTAGTGCTCTACGCATGCCTAACACACTAGGAAGTGTAATCGAGCTTGTAATCATGATTGCCAAGGAGACTGCTGTCAAGATGTACAGTAAAAAAGGAATTATATTTTGGTCCGTTCTTACCTAAAACCAACTAGATCTCTTCAGAAGACACTGATTAAACCACTGGAGTCGTATGAATTAATTTTATTTTGCCTTTATTTGCTTTTTGAGTTCTGATCACCATTCACATGCATTTGTGCATTCATGTTTAATTGCACCATTTATATAATGAGCATGGCATCAGAGAAACTCTTAGCTGTTTTTGTTTTCCGTTGCTTTGCTTTATTTCTAGATGTTCCACAGATGATTCTGTGTTTGTGGTTGCCCTCTTATGTCATACTCTGGGATTCCTCCAACCTACTTGAGCGTATACCTGACCTAGAGTAGTCAATATTTTAAACTGGTGTCTTCTAGAAGTGCTGTGATGCTGGATACCAATGTTTCATGTCTTGTACATTTAAAAACATTTCACTGTATCAGAGCTTGATTTGATTAGCAAAAGCCATGTGAAATGTAACATCTGAGGATTCATTCGGCAGAAATATACATGACTGGTTCGGTCTCTGGTTCAAAAGAAGCACAAATCCCAGCACAGGTTTGATCCAGATACAGTCACAAGCACCTTTCACGCCCATGTAAAAAAAATGTCCAGTCCTAATTTTCTAATCTACACATTAATAATCAGTTATTGTTTTTTAACATAACACATTTACTTTGTAACTAATATAATACCAGTGGAAATAAATTGTAATGCTTCAATTCAAAACCAAATAACATGTCAACTACAGCAGCTTACTAGGTGCAGTTAATTTTTTGACCACCAGATGACAGTAAATTAAACCATGTACAGAAGCTTCAAGGAATAAACATTTGTATTGTAAGTGTAAGCCCGTTTATCGGTCCAATGGCGGTCTCCAATAATACGGGTGAAGGTCTCTGCGCGTTACTGTCTTTCTTGTTACGCAACACAACAATATTAACTGAAATACATTTTCTCTTATGTATTACCTCGTTATTTCATCTGACTCAATAAATGAAAAAGGTTTTTAATGATATCTGAGTATCATTAAAAGTGAGCGAATGTTTGATTATTCTTTTAACTCCTTTAATTATATATTACCCGTTTAGATTAAGAAACTATGTCGCTTTGAGGTCCTCGCGTGTTTTTCTCTACACCGCGGGTCTCACGATCACAAGCGGCCAGTATTGGATCATCAAACAGAGGTAATTGCTATATACCTGAGATCGGTCACGTATACACAATCAAAGATACTTCAGTATAGCCCCATGGAATTGCACACACTTGAATGTAACTTAACGTTTTCTTCAGTAGAGGTCACGGCCACTATTACAGATGTAAGTTGACCAACATAACTTCTCTTATAATAGTTTTGGATTGGCCATGCGTGGTTTCCCACGTACACTTATCTGGAGAAACATCAAATTAAAACAGAGGTTAGACACCCGAATTTAGATTGGTCAAGCAGCGTTTGCTGTTCTAAACGGAAATTCCCTTTTTGTCTTTGCAAACCAAGTACACTTGAATCGATGCCAATTATTAGTCGTCACTAATCTGACGCAGACTTGCGGTAACATACGAATCGTTTAATCTGTTTGGAAAACACAATGTCAGAGTCAGTCAGAATAAATCAAATGTTTACAATTTATTGACCAGGTAAATAGAACAATAATTCAAAATCCAATTCATCGAGTGAAATCATCAATCAAGTATAATAACAACAATTCAGAAATTGAGTACTATATAGACACATTTACCTGGCAACAAGAACTACACACAGCGATCGTGTGGGAAGTCTAACTACTGACTCCCTGAGCAATGTGTCACATCTCCTTAAATACCCAGATAATTCAATATGCTTACCAAATGGTGGTGTCTGTCATTATAATTAGATTTTGGTCCCCTGTTGAGGGGCTTCCTGTAGATTTACATACAGGAGGTATGGAGGATCTGGGGGAGGGCACACCTTTAAGGGGCACACCACAGTTCTCATATTTTATAACTTCTTTTTGCTTTTCATTATGGCTGGGAGGATGAGACCAGTTTACCAGGCGCACTGAGATACTTTAAATGATACCAAACATGTTATAGTTACTTTTTTGTACACACTTCACATTGCATAGGTTTTTAGTGAGCTTTAAGTGAGGAGGAGGAGTAAGATGAAGAGTCTTTAAAAGGGAGGTGTTAGCTGCACAGTATGTTGCATCTCGGATGTTGCTGTTACATCTGCGAGAGAGAGTTCAGATGTTGATTCTCATGAGAGCCTTTTGTTTTCTCGAGGAGTAGCCCAGACTCACTGGCACCCGCCTTACATAAGCCTTGTTGCTCATAAAGGCCCAAACAAAGTCTATGCAAGTATATGAACGACGATGCTTTACAAACTCGATTTCACGCCTTGTTGCATTGTGAAATGCGTTAGCGCTCAATTCACAACCCAATGCAAGTACACGCTGCATTCTCAGCGTTGCTGCAAGGGGTGCTAGAGTGGATTTTCTTCTTTCAAACAAAAACTGTCATGGTGGACTCAGGCAGCATATTTTGTTGAATCCTTTCGAAAAATTCAAGACTTTTTGTCCCCAGTCAATCAGTTTTCTCTGTGTGTCTCTTTCGACTCATCTACCACATCTGGGCTGCATCCGAAAACATAGGCAGCTGACTTGCCATCTAATCATTTAATGGCTTAACTGACAGCTGTTTTGAATGAAAGGGTCTCCAAACAGTTATTAAGAACTTATTTTCATCCTGCCTCTGTATACAGAATCCGAAGGCAGAATTTTCCCAGTTTTGGATGCATCACCGGTTTCATGGGTGCGCCTAAAAAATCTATTGCCCCTGTTAGGGTTAGTACAGAAAAAGACAGAGCCTAGATGATGTCACTGAGTTGTAAGAGGGATCACCATCAACACCACCCTTTTAAAACTGAAAATAACTGTAACTGTAACCGACGCGCACATGCTGGACCAGAAAAACCTGCCATCTATGCTAAAGACCACAGTTAATACAGGTGAGTGGACTATCTCTGGGTGTCTCCTTGCTGACACACATACACACACACCCATTCGTTTAAGTTAGGACTGACAGCCATGGTAAATTGCATCATGTGGGCAGCTGTGGCTCAGGTGGTAGAATATAAGGTAAGGAATATAAGCTATATAAGGAATCACAGCAGCCCTGTAACTGTGCTTCATCTTTCATAATCAGATCTAATCTTCACGGGAAAGTGCTTCTGAATACATGGAACAGACGCACAGGTTGTGGAGTGGAGCAAGTGTCATAAAAACACTCGAAAGAAGTGAAAGAAGTTTCAGAATCCAGATGGAGTGGTGTTCAGTGATTTATTGTTTTATTACTGCAAGTCAAGATCTATCAAATCCACCCCAATGGAGGAATTAGCAGACAAAGTGCTGTAATGCAAAATGCATTAAATACCTTGTGGTAGCTGATGGCGTTACCTCACTGAAGTTTGGTACGTCACCTTTGGAATGCTCACTCTTCACACACGAATAGTTGGATACATGAGAGCCTGGTCTAAAGACACAAGTAGACAAAAAGCATTATACTTCAGGACGTCCCTCTCATTTGAAGAGATTAATGTTTCAAATGGTATTTATAGTGTTGGGGAGTAACTAACTGAAATTAGTGACACTACCAATGTAACTGCATTTTTCACTAGCGTTACAGTAGTTCAGCTATTTTCACAATAGTATTGCTTTACCATTAGAGAGATATTTTTACTAACAAGTAGCGGTGTAGTGTGACGAAACGCAAGCAATACAGCCAAACAAAATGGTAACCCAGCAAACACAGAACATTCCCTAACGTTAGCATTAGGTTCCTATTGGCAATTTTTTTGTGAACCAATTCCTAACGTTCAAGGAACATTCTCTTTAGGTTCCATTTCTTATAACCTTAAACTAACATTCCCAGAACATTATGGGAAACAATAATTCTCGGCATCCTCCCTCTCACAAGTGTATAATTTTGGGAGTACAAAACAATTAAGTGCATTGGTTCATTTGGACGGCTCATGTATATAAATTGGTTAAAATAACGATTCACAGATTCACTTCTGAGCCCATGAGCAGAAGTTTGCGTCTTTTTTTATGTAAAATAATTGCTTATTTTTTATAGTTAATAAGTGACTGTGCATTATTGTTCTGGATAAAAGAGCTAATACAATGCTATAATGTTAATGTTTGCACTACAGACCTTCAAATCAAATTATTAATTTGATTTGTTAAATAGCAATGTATTTTCAGAATCTCGTTTAGATGGGCATGGGGCATTGTTTTGGATTGCTGTCATCGTATTAATACTGTATTTTAAACAGTTTCAGAGTTTTTGTAATTTGCCTTTTCATTCATTCAAATTCTTTAACTTTAAATCTTAGGACCCAAATCAGAACGTTAGTTTGATACTGGAACCCAGAATGTGTTTTATTTGATTTTATAATTGTATTTATAATGCATGAAATACCTTTTGGTAGCTGATGGTGTTTCCTCACTGAAGTTCGGTACATCCCCTTTCGAATGATCACTCTTCACAGACACAACACTGGATACATGCAAGAGAGCAACAGGAGTTACTGTAGTCTCATTTTAATTGATTTAGTGTTTGCAAGTGGTAATTAAGTAGTTATTTCCAACTATAAGGCTAAATGAGCGAACCCTAACCCAATTCTATGATGAAAATGTTTGCATTGGACACCTTTACTATCTTTCACTATGTTTGATATTTGATTTGGTAAAAAACAAAGTAACTTTATAATCTTGCCACTTTAGAGTTAGGGTTGCCATCAAATGGGTATTAACAGACTGCTGTATAATCACTTGGGCAGAGACTTCAAGACAATCTCCTCCTTAATCCGGAGTGTTTATATTCACCTTCCCTACACTCTTCTAAACGGTCACTATGACCCCGTTTACACCTGGTATTAAGATGCATCTCAGGTGATCTGATCACATGTGGTCTGATGAGACACATCGCTCTTTACACCTGTGACCACTTGTGATCGGATTTGGAGGGGAGGGTCTCTGTTTCATGACAACATACATCAGTCACTTTGTCAGTGAGTTACTGCACAATTATAAACAGCAATAATGTCGGAATAGACAAAGAAAGTGCAAAAAACTGCACACTATTTCTCCTAGATACAACTGAAATGTAATCTTAGCAAAAAAGCATCATTTCGAGCTGTTATTGTTGTGGATTTCCTGTATTATGGGAGCTTTAGATGTTCGTGCTTCTCATAAGTGTCACTGCATGTTGATTTCAGACACACTGAAGAAGATCTGTGAAGTTTTAGTGTTTGTGTACGTATCCGTTTTTTTAAATGATCAGATTGTTGGGTTATTTCCTTTTTAACGGCTCATAACCGCCAAAGTATAAACACTTCTTTTAGTGCAGCAGTTGATTGACAGGTAAGGGGTGGCGTGTCGCTGCTGCCAGAAAGCATGCACGACGGATTAGCGTTTACACCACAGATGTGATGAGGTCATATTTGATTTTGGCCACATTCGTATCTTGTTTTGGTGATCCGATCACAAAATATTTTTAGACCCATTTAGACCTGTATTTAGAGCTGACAACATGTGATCAGATAACCAAAAATGCATCTTAATATCAGGTGGAAACAGGATCTAAATGTTATATACATTGAGGCTACATTGCATACGACCAACTTTAAGAAACACACATGAAATACCTTTTGGTAGCTGATGGTGTTTCCTCACTGAAGTTCGGTACATCACCTTTCGAATGATCACTCTTCACAGACACAATGCTGGATACATGCAAGAGAGCAACAGGAGTTACTGTAGTCTCATTTTAATCGATTTAGTGTTTGCAAGTGGTAATTAAGTAGTTATATCCAACTACAAGGCTAAATGAGCGAACCCTAACCCAATTCTATGATGAAAATGTTTGCGTTGGACACCTTTACTATCTTTCACTATGTTTGATATTTGATTTGGTAAAAACAAAGTAACTTTATAATCTTGCTACTTTAGAGTTAGGGTTGCCATCAAATGGGTATTAACAGACTGCTGTATAATCACTTGGGCAAAGATTTAAGACAATCTCCACCTTAATCCTGAGTGTTTATATTCGCCTTCCCTACACTCTTCTAAATGGTCACTATGACCCCCGTTTACACCATGCTAAACTGATTCACTTACATAATTCCACCTTGTAAATTAACACCACCAATGTAAACCTAATGCACAGAGTCCCGTGCCATCTACTGGGTATTAACAGACTGCTGTATCATCTCTTGGGCTGAGGCTTCAAGATAAGCTGATTTCCTAACTCCACTTTACTCCTGAGTGTTTATATTCGCCTTCCCTAAACTCTTCTAAACTGACACTAAATATCATCTACTGACTCAGTCTCGACTGAAAGTTTTTCCCTCCTTTTTGCCCACATCATCTTGAGCTTCTTCTCTTTGCTGATTGTCTTTGAACAATTGGAGTGGTGGTGGCGTAGTGGCTAAAGCACAGGGCTGTTAATCAGAAGGTCGCTGGATCAAACCCCACGGCCACCACCATTGTGCCCTTGAGTAAGGCACTTAACTCCAGGTTGTTCCAGGGGGATTGTCCCTGTAATAATTGCACTGTAAGTTGCTTTGGATAAAAGCGTCTGCCAAATGCATAAATGTAAATGTAAATGTCTATGAATATTTCAGCTCTGTAGGTCCATAAAATGCCCTCCAAAAAGGAGTTAAAGTCACCATAAAAGTAATTAATACGACTCCAGTGGTTTAATCAATGTCTTCTGAAGAGATCTTGTTGGTTTGGGTGAGAACAGACCTAAATATAATTACTTTTTCAAAGTCCATCTTGCCAATGCAGTCTCTAGGCACAATCACGATTTCAAGCTCGATTACACTTCCTAGTGCTTGACGCATGTGTAGAGCACTAGATGGCGCTACAGGAAGTGTAATCGAGTTTGAAATCATGATTGCCAAAGAGACTGCTGTCAAGATGTACAGTGAAAGAGGAGTTTGGTCTGTTCTCACCCAAAACAAACTGGATCACTTTTGAAGATGTTAATTAAACCACTGGAGTCTTATGGATTACTTTAATGGTGACTTTATCTCCTTCTTGGAGCTTTTGGAGGTCTGGTCACCATTAACATGCATTGTAAGGACCTACAGAAAAGGAATATTCTTCTAAAATCTTTATTAGTGTTCTTCAGAAGTAAGA
The DNA here is from genome assembly GCF_025860055.1 of Xyrauchen texanus. Classification (NCBI taxonomy): domain Eukaryota; kingdom Metazoa; phylum Chordata; class Actinopteri; order Cypriniformes; family Catostomidae; genus Xyrauchen; species Xyrauchen texanus. The sequence continues at coordinate 1,957,512 of NC_068323.1, forward strand.
ATCATACACATCTGGGATGGCATGAGGTTGAGTAAATGATGGAACTATTCCATTAAAGAGTCTCAATTGGATGGGGGAAAACTTCACCAAACTGTCCTAGAGTCTTCATTTAATCCATCCCTCTTCAAAAATTAACCTTTATTAAAAAAAAGAGTCTTTTTTATAACAAAGAGCAACTAAATCAAGAGTTTGGACTCTACTCCACTCCATGCTAAACTGCTTCACTTACATAATTCCACCTTGTAAATAAACACCACCAATGGAAACCTAATGCCACAGAGATGAGACATGCTGCCATGGAGGAGTCCCGTGCCATCAACTGGTATTAACAGACTGCTGTATCATCTCTTGGGCTGAGGCTTGGGCTCACGGATGGATTAAATAAGCTGATTTCCTAACTCCACTTTACACCTGAGTGTTTATATTCACCTTCCCTAAACTCTTCTAAACTGACACTAAATATTATCTACTGACTCAGTCTTGACTGAAAGTTTTTCCCTCCTTTTTGCCCACATCATCTTGAGCTTCTTCTCTTTGCTGATTGTATTGGCTTTATATGTAAATTTTTTCATGATCTCAGTAAATGCTCCTGATGAAAGGGTCAAATAAATTGAATCCTCTGATAAATATTTGAACACCTTTGCAGGTCAATGACCAACTTAAAGAAACACACATGAAATACCTTTTGGTAGCTGATGGTGTTTCCCCACTGAAGTACAGTCCATCACCTTTCGATTGATCACTCTTCAGAGACACAGAACTGAATACAGGTGAGCCGGGTTTTTCACTAGTGACACAAAGAACAGAGACAAAAAGCATTTTCTACTTGTGTTGCATTTAAATTGATTTAGTATTGCAAATGGTAATTAAGTACAGTTATATCAAATTACTGTATATACATTATTGTTCTTGTCACTGACTGTAAGGAGAAATTAGCTAACACAAATCTATAATGCTAATGTTTGCATTGGACACCTTTGGTATCTTTTGCTTTGTTCGATGTTTCATTTGATGAAATCCAAAGCAACTTCATAATCTTGCTGTTTAAAGGGATAGTTCACCCAAAAAAGGAAAGTTGTCTCATTATTTACTCAACCTCATGCCATCCCAGATGTGTATGACTTTCTTTATTCTGCAGAACACAAATGAAGAATTTAATGAGAATATTTCAGCTCTGTAGGTCCATAAAATACCCTCCAAAAAGGAGTTAAAGTCACCATAAAAGTAATTAATACGACTCCAGTGGTTTAATCAATGTCTTCTGAAGAGATCTTGTTGTTTTTGGGTGAGAATAGACCTAAATATAATTCCTTTTTCAAAGTCCATTTTGCCATTGCAGTCTCTAGGCACAATCACGATTTCAAGCTCGATTACACTTCCTAGTGCTTGACGCATGTGTAGAGCACTAGATGGCGCTACAGGAAGTGTAATCGAGCTTGAAATCATGATTGCCAAAGAGACTGCTGTCAAGATGTACAGTGAAAGAGGAGTTTGGTCTGTTCTCACCCAAAACAAACTGGATCACTTTTGAAGACATTAATTAAACCACTAGAGTATTATGGATTACTTTAATGGTGACTTTATCTCCTTCTTGGAGCTTTTGGAGGTCTGGTCCCCTTTAACGTGCATTGTATGGACCTACAGAGAAGGAATATTCTTCTAAAAATCTTTATTAGTGTTCTTCAGTGTGGAGTAGTGGTGGGTGGAGTGGTCTAAACCACATAACTGGTAATCAGAAGTACACTGGTTCAAACCCCACAGTCACCACCATTGTGTCCTTGAGTAAGACACTTAACTCCAGGTTGCTCCGGGGGGATTGTCCCTGTAATAAGTGCACTGTAAGTTGCTTTGGATAAAAGCATCTGCCAAATGCATAAATGTAAATGTAAATGTTGTCATCTTCAGAAGTAAGAATCGTACACATCTGGGATGGCATGAGGTTGAGTAAATGATGAGATAATGTTCATTTTTAGGTGAACTATTCCATTAAAGAGTCTCAATTGGATGGGGGGAAACTTCCCCAAACTGTCCTGGAGTCTTAATTTAATCCATCCCTCTTCAAATATTAACCTTTATTAAAGAGACAATGTCAGAGTCTTTTTTATTTCAGAGAGCAACTAAATCAAGAGTTTGAACTCTGCTCCACTCCATGCTAAACTGCTTCACTTACATAATTCCAACATGTAAATAAACACCACCAATGGAAACCTAATGCCACAGAGATGAGACATGCTGCCATGGAGGAGTCCCGTGCCATCAACTGGGTATTAACAGACTGCTGTATCTTCTCTTGGGCTGAGGCTTCAAGATAAGCTGATTTCCTAACTCCACTTTACACCTGAGTGTTTATATTCACCTTTCCTAAACTCTTCTAAACTGACACTAAATATTATCTACTGACTCAGTCTTGACTGAAAGTTTTCCCTCCTTTTTGCCCACATCATCTTGAGCTTCTTCTCTTTGCTGATTGTCTTGGCTTTACATGTACATTTTTTCATGATCTCAGTAAATGCTCCTGATGAAAGAGTCAAATAAATTGAATCCTCTGATAAATATCAGAACACCTTTGCAGCTCAATGACCAACTTAAAGAAACACACATGAAATACCTTTTGGTAGCTGATGGTGTTTCCCCACTGAAGTACAGTCCATCACCTTTCGATTGATCACTCTTCAGAGACACAGAACTGAATACAGGTGAGCCGGGTTTTTCACTAGTGACACAAAGAACAGAGACAAAAAGCATTTTCTACTTGTGTTGCATTTAAATTGATTTAGTATTGCAAATGGTAATTAAGTACAGTTATATCAAATTACTGTATATACATTATTGTTCTTGTCACGACTGTAAGGAGAAATTAGCTAACACAAATCTATAATGCTAATGTTTGCATTGGACACCTTTGGTATCTTTTGCTTTGTTCGATGTTTCATTTGATGAAATCCAAAGCAACTTCATAATCTTGCTGTTTAAAGGGACAGTTCACCCAAAAAAGGAAAGTTGTCTTATTATTTACTCAACCTCATGCCATCCCAGATGTGTATGACTTTCTTTATTCTGCAGAACACAAATGAAGCATTTTAGGAGAATATTTCAGCTCTGTAGGTCCATAAAATACCCTCCAAAAAGGAGTTAAAGTCACCATAAAAGTAATTAATACGACTCCAGTGGTTTAATCAATGTCTTCTGAAGAGATCTTGTTGGTTTGGGTGAGAACAGACCTAAATATAATTCCTTTTTCAAAATCCATCTTGCCAATGCAGTCTCTAGGCACAATCACGATTTCAAGCTCGATTACACTTCCTAGTGCTTGACGCATGTGTAGAGCACTAGATGGTGCTACAGGAAGTGTAATCGAGCTTGAAATCAAGATTGCCAAAGAGACTGCTGTCAAGATAAATTGTTTGTCAAATCGAAATCCAAAGATGCTGAGGACAGATACAAGCTGTACAAAAATAAATTGACAGCTATAATGAGAATGGCGAAAAAACAGTATTATGAAAAACTATTAATTGCTAATAAATCTAACATAAAAAGAACCTGGGCAGTATTAAATAGTGTCATTAAGCAAGGATCGAATATAACGGATTATCCAGAATATTTTGTTGACTCTAATGGAGAAAACAATGATATGAATAAATTAGTAAATGATTTTAATAATTTCTTTGTAAATCTTGGTCCTGATTTAGCAGCTAAAATTCCTAACCAAGAATTGAAGTTGAACACTGAAAGAAATTACCGTACTATTTTTCTCTCTCCGGTCAGTGAGTGTGAAATAATGAATATTGTTCAAAAATCCAAAAACAAGTTATCTACAGACTGTCACTCCATCGATATGGTACTAATAAAAAAGACAATTGAAAGTATCATAAAGCCTCTAACACATATCTGTAACCTGTCGCTTAAAAACGGTTGTGTGCCAAGAAAAATGAAAATTGCTAAGGTCATACCATTGTTCAAAAATGGTAATAGGAATCACTTTACTAATTACAGACCCATTTCTCTCCTTCCCCAGTTTTCAAAAATCCTTGAAAAGGTTTTTGACAAACGGTTAGAAATATTTACATATAAGCATAAGCTAATTAATGAAGGACAATATGGTTTTAGACCCAACAGATCTACTTCGATGGCCATAATTGACGCCACAGAAGAAATATCGAAGGCTCTAACAAACAAAAAACATGCAATAGGAATTTTTATAGATTTCAAAAAAGCTTTTGATACCATTAATCATGATATATTAATTAAGAAATTAGAACTATATGGAATACGGGGGGTTGCTGGGAAATGGGTGAAAAGTTATTTGAGCGACAGAGTACAGTTTGTTCAAATGGGTGAGCTCTCTTCTGGATGTCTTGACATTGTTGTGGTGTCCCGCAGGGGTCAGTATTGGGCCCCAAATTATTTAATTTATATATTGATGATATTTTCAATGTTTCTCAATTGGTTAAATGTGTATTGTACTGGATGATACAAATATTTTCTATAGTAATGATAGTTTGGAGCTGACTGATTAGCGTTATAAACAAAGAACTAAGTAAATTAAAAAATGGATGGAAAGCAACAAATTATCCTTAAACCTAGATAAATCCAAAGTGATGTTTTTGGAAAGTATCAAGCTGATTCAGCAGAAACTGGTTGAGATAGACGGAGTACACATTGAAAATGTTCAGGAAATAAAATTTTTAGGTGTAACGATAGACAACAAGCTAATTTGGAATGCCCACATCAGACATATTACAACTAAAGTCTCCAAAAGCCTTGCCATAATAAGTAGAGTTAAGCATATTCTTGATTATAATGCACTCCATACCCTGTATTGTGCTTTAATACAGCCATATTTAACTTACTGTGTAGAGGTATGGGGCAATAATTACAAAAATGTAATACAGTCACTTTTTTTGCTACAGAAAAGAGCTATACGAATTATACACAAGGCCGCCTATTTCGAACACACAAATCCTCTTTTTCTTAAATCAAAGCTATTAAAAATGCAGTATCTTGTAAAATTTTATAATGCACAGTTCATGTTCAAAGCGTATCACTATTTATTACCTGTGAACATTCAAAATATGTTTTCTCATAAGGAGCAGTCGTACAGTTTGAGAGGATTTGGAAACTTTGTGGTCCCAATGGCGGGTTCCACCAGGAGGAGTTTTTCTATGTCTGTTTGTGGGGTTACTTTGTGGAATAATCTGGGGCGTGAATTAAAGCAGTGTCAAGGCATTCACAATTTCAAACGTCTTTACAAACGAATGGTCTGGTCCCATTACAATGACATTGAGGTTTGATTGTATTCATGTTGTGTGGATTGTTGGATTAGTTATTATTTAGTTACCCTTGTGGTATTCCGTCTACCATTGTTGGTAGTTGTTCGTCATTATGTACTCTTGTGGTATTCCATCTACCATTGTTGGTATTTGATAATCATTGTTACCTGTGGAAATATCTGTATATTATTAATATGTATGGTATGAATGTGTGGTTTTGACTTGTGCAACCACTGTTTCTAAATGAGGTATTATGATTACTATTATTATTATTATTTTTTTTATTTTTTTATTATTATTTTCTCTTTGAGATTATTGATGAAGGAAGCAGCTATTTTTTTTGTTTGTATATATTCTTTGATAGACTGGGGTGGGGTTTAATAAGTTTTACTTCTTCCCACTCCATTTTCAAGCATGAGTGTATAAGTTATTATTATTGTGTATCTTTTCTGTTGTCACACTATTTTTGCTTGAAAATAAATAAATAAATAAAAAATAATAAAAATAAAATAAGATGTACAGTGAAAGAGGAGTTTGGTCTGTTCTCACCCAAATCAAACTGGATCACTTTTGAAGACATTAATTAAACCACTGGAGTATTATGGATTACTTTAATGGTGACTTTATCTCCTTCTTGGAGCTTTTGGAGGTCTGGTCACCATTAACGTCCATTGTTTGGACCTACAGAGAAGGAATATTCTTCTAAAAATCTTTATTAGTGTTCTTCAGAAGTAAGAATCATACACATCTGGGATGGCATGAGGTTGAGTAAATAATGAGATAATGTTCATTTTTATGTGAACTATTCCATTAAAGAGTCTCAATTGGATGGGGGAAAACTTCCCCAAACTGTCCTGGAGTCTTAATTTAATCCATCCCTCTTCAAACATTAACCTTTATTAAAGAGACAATGTCAGAGTCTTTTTTATTTCAGAGAGCAACTAAATCAAGAGTTTGGACTCTGCTCCACTCCATGCTAAACTGCTTCACTTACATAATTCCAACATGTAAATAAACACCACCAATGGAAACCTAATGCCACAGAGATGAGACATGCTGCCATGGAGGAGTCCCGTGCCATCAACTGGGTATTAACAGACTGCTGTATCATCTCTTGGGCTGAGGCTTCAAGATAAGCAGATTTCCTAACTCCACTTTACACCTGAGTGTTTATATTCGCCTTCCCTAAACTCTTCTAAACTGACACTAAATATTATCTACTGACTCAGTCTCGACTGAAAGTTTTCCCTCCTTTTTGCCCACATCATCTTGAGCTTCTTCTCTTTGCTGATTGTCTTGGCTTTACATGTACATTTTTTCATGATCTCAGTAAATGCTCCTGATGAAAAAGTCAAATAAATTGAATCCTCTGATAAATATTAGAACACCTTTGCAGCTCAATGACCAACTTAAAGAAACACACAGGAAATACCTTTTGGTAGCTGATGGTGTTTCCCCACTGAAGTACAGTCCATCACCTTTCGATTGATCACTCTTCAGAGACACAGAACTGAATACAGGTGAGCCGGGTTTTTCACTAGTGACACAAAGAACAGAGACAAAAAGCATTTTCTGCTTGTGTTGCATTTAAATTGATTTAGTATTGCAAATGGTAATTAAGTACAGTTATATCAAATTACTGTATATACATTATTGTTCTTGTCACGACTATAAGGAGAAATTAGCTAACACAAATCTATAATGCTAATGTTTGCATTGGACACCTTTGGTATCTTTTCCTTTGTTCGATGTTTAATTTGATGAAATCCAAAGCAACTTCATAATCTTGCTGTTTAAAGGGACAGTTCACCCAGAAAGGAAAGTTGTCTCATTATTTACTCACCCTCATGCCATCTCAGATGTGTATGACTTTCTTTATTCTGCAGAACACAAATGAAGAATTTTAGGAGAATATTTCAGCTCTGTAGGTCCATACAATGCCCTCCAAAAGGAGTTAAAGTTACCATAAAAGTAATCCATACGACTCCAGTGGTTTAATCAATGTCTTCTGAAGAGATCTTGTTGTTTTTGGGTGAGAACAGACCTAAATATAATTCCTTTTTCAAAGTCCATTTTGCCATTGCAGTCTCTAGGCACAATCACGATTTCAAGCTTGATTACACTCCTAGTGCTTGACGCATGTGTAGAGCACTAGATGGCGCTACAGGAAGTGTAATCGAGCTTGAAATCATGATTGCCAAAGAGGCTGCTGTCAAGATGTACAGTGAAAGAGGAGTTTGGTCTGTTCTCACCCAAAACAAACTGGATCACTTTTGAAGACATTAATTAAACCACTAGAGTCTTATGGATTACTTTAATGGTGACTTTATCTCCTTCTTGGAGCTTTTGGAGGTCTGGTCCCCTTTAACGTGCATTGTATGGACCTACAGAGAAGGAATATTCTTCGAAAAATCTTTATTAGTGTTCTTCAGAAGTAAGAATCATACACATCTGGGATGGCATGAGGTTGAGTAAATGAAGAGATAATGTTCATTTTTAGGTGAACTATTCCATTAAAGAGTCTCAATTGGATGGGGGAAAACTTCACCAAACTGTCCTAGAGACTTAATTTAATCCATCCCTCTTCAAACATTAACCTTCATTAAAGTGACAATGTCAGAGTCTTTTTTATTTCAGAGAGCAACTAAATCAAGAGTTTGGACTCTGCTCCACTCCATGCTAAACTGCTTCACTTACATAATTCCAACATGTAAATAAACACCACCAATGGAAACCTAATGCAACAAAGATGAGACATGCTGCCATGGAGGAGTCCCGTGCCATCAACTGGGTATTAACAGACTGCTGTATCTTCTCTTGGGCTGAGGCTTCAAGATAAGCTGATTTCCTAACTCCACTTTACTCCTGAGTGTTTATATTCGCCTTCCCTAAACTCTTCTAAACTGACACTAAATGTTATCTACTGACTGTCTCGACTGAAAGTTTTTCTCTCCTTTTTGCCCACATCATCTTGAGCTTCTTCTCTTTGCTGATTGTCTTGGCTTTACATGTACATTTTTTCATGATCTCAGTAAATGCTCCTGATGAAAGAGTCAAATAAATTGAATCCTCTGATAAATATCAGAACACCTTTGCAGCTCAATGACCAACTTAAAGAAACACACATGAAATACCTTTTGGTAGCTGATGGTGTTTCTTCACTGAAGTTCGGTACATCACCTTTCGAATGGTCACTCTTCAGAGACACAGAGCTGAATACAGGTGAGCCGGGTTTTTCACTAATTTGAGAGATAAAGAGCAGAAAGCACAAAGCCTCGTTTGATGGAACATGACTTGAGAAAGCGGCATGTTGTTCTGGTACCCCAGGATCGCATTATTCTGACATTTTTACTTTGGCTCCAGTGTGTTCACCTTCCCCTGTGGCACGACCAGATGTGTGTTGCATATGCAGCATGGGAGACCCAAGTTTGTATCCCGCATTGAAGCCAGGAAGTAATTGCTTTTGCATAATCAGTGACAAGTGTGATTCTAAGGTTGCATTTCTCTCTCTAACATGATATTTTACTCCACAGATGGTTAGGTTTAGGTTTGGGGTTTGGTGTACAGTTAATCAAATATGCATTCATCGTCACTGTATTGCAGGCAAATAAAAACAACTTGCTTCACAACATATTGAACTGTTAAATTCTAAGAAAAATTGACTGTTGAAATATTGTTTTTCCTTTAGCTACCAACTTGTCTTTTTCTAATTTTGAAGAAATGCATGAAATACCTTTTGGTAGCTGATGGTGTTTCCTCACTGAAGTTCGGTACATCACCTTTCGATTTATCACTCTTCATAGACACAGAACTGAATACAGGTGAATCTGCTCTTTCACTAGTGACACAAAGAACAGAGACAAAAAGCATTTTCTGCTTGTGTTGCATTTAAATTGATTTAGTATTGCAAATGGTAATTAAGTACAGTTATATCAAATTACTGTATATACATTATTGTTCTTGTCACGACTATAAGGAGAAATTAGCTAACACAAATCTATAATGCTAATGTTTGCATTGGACACCTTTGGTATCTTTTGCTTTGTTCGATGTTTAATTTGATGAAATCCAAAGCAACTTCATAATCTTACTGTTTAAAGGGACAGTTCACCCAGAAAGGAAAGTTGTCTCATTATTTACTCACCCTCATGCCATCTCAGATGTGTATGACTTTCTTTATTCTGCAGAACACAAATGAAGAATTTTAGGAGAATATTTCAGCTCTGTAGGTCCATACAATGCCCTCCAAAAAGGAGTTAAAGTTACCATAAAAGTAATCCATACGACTCCAGTGGTTTAATCAATGTCTTCTGAAGAGATCTTGTTGTTTTTGGGTGAGAACAGACCTAAATATAATTCCTTTTTCAAAGTCCATTTTGCCATTGCAGTCTCTAGGCACAATCACGATTTCAAGCTTGATTACACTCCCTAGTGCTTGACGCATGTGTAGAGCACTAGATGGCGCTACAGGAAGTGTAATCGAGCTTGAAATCATGATTGCCAAAGAGGCTGCTGTCAAGATGTACAGTGAAAGAGGAGTTTGGTCTGTTCTCACCCAAAACAAACTGGATCACTTTTGAAGACATTAATTAAACCACTAGAGTCTTATGGATTACTTTAATGGTGACTTTATCTCCTTCTTGGAGCTTTTGGAGGTCTAGTCCCCTTTAACGTGCATTGTTTGGACCTACAGAGAAGGAATATTCTTCTAAAAATCTTTATTAGTGTTCTTCAGTGTGGAGTGGTGGTGGGTGGAGTGGTCTAAAGCACATAACTGGTAATCAGAAGGACACTGGTTTGAGCCCCACAGCCACCACCATTGTGTCCTTGAGTAAGACACTTAACTCCAGGTTGCTCCGGGGGGATTGTCCCTGTAATAAGTGCTCTGTAAGTTGCTTTGGATAAAAGCATCTGCCAAATACATAAATGTAAATGTAAATGTTGTCATCTTCAGAAGTAAGAATCATACACATCTGGGATGGCATGAGGTTGAGTAAATGATGAGATAATGTTCATTTTTAGGTGAACTATTCCATTAAAGAGTCTCAATTGGATGGGGGAAACTTCACCAAACTGTCCTAGAGTCTTAATTTAATCCATCCCTCTTCAAACATTCACCTTTATTAAAGAGACAATGTCAGAGTCTTTTTTATTTCAGAGAGTGTCTAAATCAAGAGTTTGGACTCTGCTCCACTCCATGCTAAACTGCTTCACTTACATAATTCCACCTTGTAAATAAACACCACCAATGGAAACCTAATGCAACAAAGATGAGACATGCTGCCATGGAGGAGTCCCGTGCCATCAACTGGTATTAACAGACTGCTGTATCATCTCTTGGGCTGAGGCTTCAAGATAAGCTGATTTCCTAACTCCACTTTACTCCTGAGTGTTTATATTCGCCTTCCCTAAACTCTTCTAAACTGACACTAAATATTATCTACTGACTCAGTCTCGACTGAAAGTTTTTCTCTCCTTTTTGCCCACATCATCTTGAGCTTCTTCTCTTTGCTGATTGTCTTGGCTTTACATGTACATTTTTTCATGATCTCAGTAAATGCTCCTGATGAAAAAGTCAAATAAATTGAATCCTCGGATAAATATTAGAACACCTTTGCAGGTCAATGACCAACTTAAAGAAACACACATGAAATACCTTTTGGTAGCTGATGGTGTTTCCTCACTGAAGTTCGGTACATCACCTTTCGATTTATCACTCTTCAGAGACACAGAACTGAATACAGGCGAGCCGGGTTTTTCACTAGTGACAAAGAGCAGAGAGAAAATTCACACTTCTGTCTCATTTTTTAAAAGATTTAAGGATAACCAATTTGTTTGCTTTGTTTTTTCTGCAACAAGAGAGGAGAATGGAGGAAATTTAAATCAGGATATGCAAGAGAAGGTATAGGAAGTAACTGTCCAGTAACAGTATGGCAGACTGAAGGCCCTATGCCCCAAATACCACCACAAACTCCACTGGGATAAACTATACCAGTGTTTTTTGGATGAATGTCACCCAACCTTTTTCTTAACCAAGAAAATTGTGCATTTTGGTGCAGCCAATAGTTGTTCTGACTGTTCAAGTCAGTCAGTATAAGAAGGTGTTCAAACTGCCATTTATTGGCAAACATGAATAGAAACCCTGCATAGGCCAATCGTTTTTAAACATTGCATTAAGGGGTATTTTTAGCGAGCTACTTTAAATGCAAACAATTAATTGAGGAAAAGTTAGAAAATTAGCATATTATAAGTCTACATTAAAGGTACAGTTTACCCAAAACTGGATATTCTCTCTTCATTTACTCACCCTCATGCTATCACAAATGTTTATGAGTTTATTACATCAGCAGAACACAAATGAAGACTTTTAGAAGACAAGTTCAGCTCTGTTGGTCCATACAATTCAAGTGAATGGTGACTAGTCTTTTGTAGCTCCAAAAAGTCATTTCTTACTCTAAATCTCCACTTTCACTTTTACATAAAAAAAATCACATGTGGTGCCTGTTTAGTTTCACTTTCAAATTTGAAAGTGTAAGTTAAAGTGGGGTAAAAAAATACTTTTTGTCACTCACACCTATCATATCTCGTCTGAAGACATGGATTAAACCACTGGAGTCTTATGGATTACTTTTATGTGTCCTATATGTGATATTAGGAGCTACAAATGTCTGGTCACCATTCACTTGCATTGTATGGAAATACACAACTGAAATATTCTTCTTAAAATCTTCGTTTGTGTTCTGTAGATGATTGAAAGTCATACACATATTTTTGGGTGAACTATCCCTTTAAATTTTGAAGTAAACGCCATCACCAGTGGCATCTTATTTTTCATCACTGTTTGTTCTACTACAATATAAACTCCTCTTGTATCATATTTGTTATGCAATCTAATACCTATTTCCTGCAATTCACTTTTGGACTCTGGACCTGACAAGCGTATTTCCCTCCTCCTTCTTATTCCTGAGAGTTTCTCTTTGCTTAAAGTCCAAGGACTCCAATAAACTGACACGAAATTGTATCTGCTGATTATCTTAGCTTGAAAACTTCTTACGATCACATAAATCACATATAAAGAATCTCGTAAAACCTCTTGCTGATAAGACAAAATCAAACAAATTGTAATGATTCACATTTTATTTGTTAAACATTTGTCAATGTTGACGGCAAGTTTGGGAAACAAAACTCTAATCAATAATGATAAATACTTATAGTGTGTCAATAGTGTGAAAAATAGTCCTTGATATTGTTGTATTACAAATTTATAAAATGTTAAATCTAGGTTCAATACAATCGTAATTAAACTGAGAAAGTAGAGTAGATTGCATTTAGCATTTGAGGCAGTGGCGGCTTGTCAATAGAGGGCGCTGGGGCGCCGCCCCCATCAAAATTCCAGAAATATACATGAATACAAAAATGATATAAAAATGAAATAAAAATAAAAAAATAAAATAGTTTACTCAAACGATGTGCAGGCTGGTAGTAAGAGCCTCAGCATTTAATAAAAACTGGCTTTAATCGGTTAACTATTTTCTATGTTTTTCTATATATATATATATTATTAATTCTATAGGTCTGTGACACCATCCTGGGACACACTAGGGAGCGTTTCTCCTTCACAGACCATCTTGTCTGTGCCACCTTCTTGCAGGGGGACAGGTTTGATGAGTACATGGATACCTTTCCTGAAGATGCATTGAGCAGCACCATGAAAGCGTACCCGATGCTCAGTGGAAGACAGAGCTCAGTCTCATCTACAGCAAGGAAGAATTCAAAGCCTGCCGTGGTGCTGTGGACCTATTCCAGCTGTTTATGGAGAATAATCTCGAAGAAGTCTTTTCCGAAACTGTGACTCTCCTAAAAGTTCTCATTACCACACCCATGACCACGGCTGAAGCTGAGAGGTGCTTCTCAAACTTGAAAAGAATAAAAACGTTTCTCAGAAACACCATGACCCAGGAGAGGCTGAATGCACGGGCATTGCTCTCCATGGAAAAGAGACTTGTTACTGAGATGACTGACTTTAATCTGAGAGTCATTTAGAAATTTGCTGGCCAGAAAGAAAGGAGAGCAAAATTTATGTTCAAGTAGTCAACATGCTTTTTGGTACTGCTTTGTATTTATTTTCGCCCACAAAAAAAGCGCCCCCCCAAAAATAATTATCACCAGCCGCCACTGATTTGAGGTATAGATGATGATTATATCAGCTGTTAAACACAGTTTTGCAGCAAGAGATTCCTGCCAGTCCTGTTCTCTCTATTATAAGTTAAATGAGTCAGATTACTGAGAATCTCACACTTTGTCTTTAATGGTTCTTGGAGCCCCAGTCGTTGAATAGTTAGGCTGATTGGATTAGGATTGGTAACACTCTAGAGTCTAGGGCGGGCTCCTAAACCTGTATACTTCATTTGCACGCTTTGTTTAAGGTCGTCACCTAGGTGCTTTGTCTCCATTTCTAAGCACTGCCCTCTAAATGTATATAAAACTACAATGTAAAGTTCCCTTGCTCAGACTTGATGACTGCAGCTACCGACAGCTTGTGATCTGAATAAAGAATCAAGCTGAATATACAACCAAGTCTCCTGGTCTTCGCTTCTGAGTTTCCAACAATAGTGAGGTTTGGGGGGGTTTCTGAGAAGTACTAACATGATTACTCATAAAGAGAAACCGTTTTACCTCTGTTCCTCCGAGAGACTCATCACAGAGGCAGATTTCTTTCTTCGCTTCTCTGACATCACTTCAGCATAAGGCTCAGCACTGCCATCTTTGGGTTGGTGAAGCCACTTTGAATGACCTAAAGATGACCATATTTAACCGAGTTCAGTAACATGGCAGATAGATACATAGATAGAAAAATATACAACATATTGTAATACAACAACTTCATAGCCATGTAGTGTAACCCAACTGTCTTGATCGTTTCAGATCATTCATTAAAATGAACTGAGGGGCTCCCATCTCCTCTTATCATTATATAATGATACATTAAACATTATCTCAGCACTGTACTTTATTTCCATATAAGTTGTATGCCTTTATAAATACACAATGAGCAAAAGAGCTCCAGTATTTCTAAACTTGACTGTGCACTTGCAAGTATAATGTGGCTGGCCAAATGTAAATAAAGGGGTAAAACTTGAGATTTTAGGTGACTCATATTCAACATATTTTTATTTCTTTCAGTGTTGTAGTTTTTATGTATCCTTTACAATCATATTTCTAACATTTTAGTACTTATATGTGATCATATATTCATGTGTTAACAACTTATTTGATATATTTAATAAAATGAGAAATGCTTTCACAATAATTAAATATTTGAGTAAATATAACATGGAAAATATACTATTAAATGCCATATGAAGCTATATATTCTATCTATCAAATACCTCTTTGATATAAACCAACATCCTGTATGAACATTCAGTCACATGTGTTGGAAGGGTCTGTGAAGTGCGCACAAAATACTTTCGATTTCGCAAAATCACAGAAAAACGTAAAAATATCTGCAATAACTCGTTTTCAATAACGCTCCTGTATATTAAATCACGCTTACATATATAAATATTAAATCCCTTCATTACCTCACCCAACATAATTACTAATGTACTTACTTTCTGTAACTGGCGGTCTTGTGCACCTAGAAAGAATGTTGAGAAACGGGTCTTCTGCGACATTTCCTGAAGCCAGAGAATATTAAACGGAGACGGGCCACTTCTATTAAAATGAATGCGAGAAATTGGAGCGCCCAACAATCAACAGATGTAGAAAGGAAGTCCCACCTTACTTGTAAAAGAGCCAATCACTTTTTAGATACAGATATCACCTGTCAATCAACGCGCTTACGCGCATGCGTATTAGCTTTACAAACAGGGCAAATTGCGTTTTTAGCGTAATCTGAGGTAATGAATCAAAATGTATGATAGCAGAGTTGTCATGTGCTATCGCTGATTTGATCTATGTTATTTTATCATAATCTTGACCAACCATTTTTGAGATTATGGTCTGTCTTCATTTAAGAAGATAGGAGCTGTACTGTCATGACTGGAAATAGCGCCTCGAGAGCGTCCCAAACACGCATGATAGTGGACTGACTCACTAGAAACACTTTGCTGAAGCCCCTCCCGAAAACTGCAGATATACGCTCAGAGTGAAAAGTGCCGTTTATGCACTAGTAACTCCACTAATCATCTTTATTTGCCAAACTTCAGCAACATGAATAAACTTATCTTTATATTTATTTTATCATTTCAGCGACGAGTGTTTATCCGTTTAGATTTACACTTTCGGTTTCAATTTCAAGAACATGCTAGAAATTGCGCATTTGCTTTTATTCCCTTATCTAAGTTCAGGCACACCAACAGTGATCACACACACACACACACACACACACACACACACACACACACACACACACACACACACACACACACACACACACACACACACATACGTATGCAAACATGAACCATGCAAATTTAAAATCAAATTGAATTTAAGGTTGATTCAATTTTATTTTAAATTTGCATATTTCTTAAAACAGTTTATGAAAAAGGATTAAACAAGATAATAATGCTTAATAATTCATAACATCTATGTCAAATCAAGTCATTTGTATTTTTAAAGCAAATCAGTATCAAGTAACTTACAAGGAGTGTTGTTGGGGACACTAATAGGAAACATTGTAAATTAAATTAATGAGATTTTTTGGTAATAATAATAGTTTAACCCTCCATATCTGATATATATAAATATGATATTTGTATTATTTTGACCTTGTAAGGTGAGTAAATCCACACAAGCATCTCAAATAGAAAGTTAATCATTGGTGAAACTGTGCATGTCACATTGTAAATAAAAATAAACACTCACTAACTCTAGTTTTGTCTTTCTCTTTATTCATTGTTTATCTGAAGTTAAAATACCCAATACTAGTGTCAGAAATGAACTTTTATTTTTTTATATTATTTATTTTCTATTTATTTGACTTTTCCATCAAGGGGCCGTTACTGCCCCCTGAAACCTTTTATACTTTTATGAGGGCATATATAACATGTGATCTCCTTTCATTTCCAATTCTTCACTTTAATAAATCCTTTTACACAGTTCTCAGCTCTGTGAACTGTATGGGGCTATTACATATATTATATTATATATATATATATATATATATATATATATATATCATGAATATTTACATCATATTCATGATGTTAGTCAGAGGGAACTGGCCCCCATTCTGGTTTCTCTCAAGGTTATTTTTCTCCATTAATCAACATCTTATGGAGTTTTATGTTTCTTGCCACAGTCGCCTTCAGCTTGCTCACTGGGGTTATTAAAACAATTATTATATAATTACTTATTTTTAAACACGATTAAGAATCGTATTTTATCTAATTACACAATGATGATTCATCGACTTTATAGACAACAGTTTTATCGTCTGTCAATGCTGATCTTCTGTAAAGCTGCTTTGAAACGATGTGTGTTCTGAAAGGCGCTATACAAATAAGATTGACTTGACTTAACTTGACTTGACTATTAGCGAACTGTTAAATGCTCACCCCGACGGACTGTTTATTGTCGCCGGAGATTTCAACCATGCGAATCTCAAGACAGTGCTCCCTAAATTCCATCAGTATGTGGACTTTGCAATGAGAGGGGCGAACACGCTTGATCTTGTTTACACAAACATCCCAGGCGCGTACCGGGTGGAGCCCCACCCCCACCTCGGCTACTCAGACCACATCTCTATTATGTTAATTCCAGCATACAGACCGCTCGTCAGACGCATAAAACCACTTCAGAAGCAGGTGAAAACCTGGCCAGCAGGAGCCATCTCTGCTCTACAGGACTGTTTTGAGTGTACTGACTGGCACATGTTCAAGGAGGCTGCAACATATGACGACTCTACCAACTTGGAGGAATACACAGCATCAGTGACCAGCTACATCAGCAAGTGCTCCAACCAGAAGCCGTGGATGACTGCGGAGGTGCGCACGCTGCTGAGGAACCGAGACTCCGCCTTCAGAGCAGGCGATAAGGCAGCCCTAAGAACAGCTAGGGCAAAACTGTCCCGGGCAATCAGAGAGGCAAAGCGCACACACGCCCAGAGAATCCACAGTCACTTCCAGGACAGCGGTGACACGCGACGCATGTGGCAGGGCATCCAGGCCATCACCAACTACAGGACAACATCAGTTGCCTGTGACAAAGATGCCTCCCTTCCAGATGCGCTGAACGACTTCTACGCTTGGTTTGAAGTGCAGAACGACGTGGTGGCGAGGAAGACCACCCCTCCTCCCAACGACCAGGTGCTCTGTCTTACCACGGCAGATGTGAGGAAAACTCTACGTAGAGTCAACCCACGGAAGGCTGCTGGACCAGACAGCATTCCTGGCAGAGTGCTCAGAGGATGTGCAAACCAGCTAGCAGATGTTCTTACGGACATCTTCAACATCTCTCTGAGCAGCGCCGTCGTTCCAACGTGCTTCAAGGCCACCACCATCATCCCCATGCCAAAGAAGTCTTCAGTGTCCTGCCTCAATGAATACCATCCCATCGCACTCACACCCATAATCATGAAGTGCTTCGAGAGGCTCGTCATTAGGCACATTAAGACCCAGCTGCCCCCCTCACTAGACCCACTGCAGTTTGCGTATCGTCCAAACCGTTCAACTGACGATGCCATCGCCACCACCCTCCATCTGGCCCTCACCCACCTAGATAAAAAGGACTCATATGTTTGAATGCTGTTCACAGATTTCAGCTCAGCATTCAACACAATCATTCCCCAGCACCTGATTGGAAAGCTGAACCTGCTGGGCCTGGACACCTCCCTCTGCAACTGGATCCTGGACTTACTGACTGGGAGACCTCAGTCAGTCCGGATCGGGAACAGCATCTCCACCACCACCACACTGAGCACTGGGGCCCCCCAGGGCTGTGTGCTCAGTCCACTGCTGTTCACTCTGCTGACTCACGACTGTGCAGCAATGCACAGCTCGAACCACATCGTCAAGTTCGCCGATGACACGACCGTGGTGGGTCTCATCAGCAAGAACGACGAGTCAGCATACAGAGAGGAGGTGCAGCGGCTGACGGACTGGTGTAGAGCAAACAACTTGTCTCTGAATGGCGACAAATCAAAAGAGATGGTTGTTGACGTTAGGAGAGCACAATGTGAAAACATTCCGCTGAACATCGACGGCTCCTCTGTGGAGATCATCAACAGCACCAAATTCCTTGGTGTTCACCTGGCAGAGAACCTCACCTGGTCCCTCAACACCAGCTCTATCACCAAGAAAGCCCAGCAGCATCTCTACTTTCTTCGAAGGCTAAGGAAAGCACATCTCCCACCCCCATCCTCACTACATTCTATAGAGGGACTATTGAGAGCATCCTGAGCAGCTGCATCACTGCCTGTTTTGGGACTTGCACCGTTTCGGACCGCAATGACCTGCAGAGGATAGTGAGGACAGCTGAGAAGATCATCGGGGTCTCTCTTCCCTCCATCAAAGACGTTTACAAAAAACACTGTATCCGCAAAGCAACCAACATTGTGGATGACCCCACACACCCCTCACACAAACTCTTTACCCTCCTGCTGTCTGGCAAGAGGTACCGAAGCATTCGGGCCCTCACGGCCAGACTGTGTAACAGCTTCTTCCCCCAAGCCATCAGACTTCTCAATACTCAGAGACTGGTTTGCCACACACACATGTGTCCTGAGTTGCACTTTAATTACTGTCACTTTATAACTGTCTGCTACCCCAATAACTGCTATGTGCATAGAACACTATCTCATAGTATGTTATGTTTACGTTATCATTATTAGAAACCGTCATCTTTTTGCACTACTGTGTACTGGTCGGTGCTGCACTGTCTCTCACTGTGCCTATTGTCCTGTTCATTGTTAGAAATGTATTGTACTGTCCCATACTTTATTTAGGTATTATTTAGGTATTTTATTTAATTTGTGTAGTCTCATGTGGTTCTGTGTTTGTCCTATGTTGTTTTTATGTAGCACCATGGTCCTGGTCCTATATTTGATCCATTTAAAAATTTTAATAATTATCAACTAGAGAATAGAATATTAAGAACTACATCATGTTACAAATACAAAACTGAGTAATTCATTGTGTTTATAATTTTGGGGAAATTTGTCACTTTTGGTGGCATTTTACACTGAGCACCCCTTAAAGGGACAGTTCATCGTAAAATGAAAATTCTCATTGTTTATTCACCCTCTTGATATCCCAGATGTGTTTGACTTTCTTACTTCTGCTGAACACAAATGAAGAATTTTAGAAGAATATTTCAGCTCTGGTGGTCCATACAATGCAAGTGAATGGTGACTAGAACTATGAAGCTCCAAAAAGCAAATAAAGGCAGCATAAAAGTATGTGGTTAAATCCATATCTTTAGAA
This sequence comes from Xyrauchen texanus, assembly GCF_025860055.1. NCBI lineage: Eukaryota > Metazoa > Chordata > Actinopteri > Cypriniformes > Catostomidae > Xyrauchen > Xyrauchen texanus. The sequence goes on from NC_068323.1 coordinate 1,977,211, forward strand.
GTGATGTGATAGGTGTGGGTGAGAAACATCAATATTTAAGTCCTTTTTACTATAAATCTCCACCTTTGACCAGCCCGACCAGTAGGTGGCGATATGCAAAAAGAATGCAAATTGTCAAAAAAAAAAGCAGAATGTTGTAGTGAAAGTGAAAGTGGAGATTTATTGTAAAAATGACTTACATTTTTATTTGTTTCTAGCCCACAAGTATTATATCAGTTCTTGGATGACCTGAGGGTGAATAAATGATCTTTTGATTAGATGTTTTTGATTAGAAAGTTTAGTAAAACTAATTTTGTCAGAAAATACAAAGTGTTCCTAAACATATATTTCTTATTAATTCCTCAGTGACTGTGCACCAATGCTTTGTTATTCTGATAAATATCTCATTGTTTGTTCATGCTGATTTTTATTTATCTTTTTTATTCCACTAAGTTCCCATTTCATTGGCTCAATTCATCGCAAGTTATTCTACGTTCTTATTAATGAACATTTAATCAGTTCAGAACAATTTAGTCACAAAACTAAAACTTTCTCCAAACAACATGAAAATACTTATTTTATGTTGGGAGATAAAAGCCTTCATCTGTTTCTGAGTACCTGTCCCTGTTTGTTCTGCAGGTGTGTTTGGTGTCAGTGATGGAGGGAGATTCTGTCACTCTACACACTGATGTTACTGAACTACATGATGATGATCTGATAGAGTGAAAGTCTGAACCTGAAAACATTCACATCGCTACAATCAGAGAGATCGGAGACATCTTTAGATCTGAGGATGATGATGGGATGTTCAGAAGCAGACACTGGACTTTATAAACGAGGGATCATGATCAGAAATAAGGAGTTTATCAAGAGATTCAGTGTTTCTGTTTATGGTGAGAGGAGTATTACACTGTCATTTGTCCTCTCATCTTTGTATTCATGTTGCATCTTTGTGTTTCATTATTATTAAATGAAAAAGTAACATCAGCACTCTTTCTTTCTTTTTACATTCTGTTTTCTTACTGATTATACAGGAGATGAAGGAAAGAAACAAGTCAACAAACCCAACGAAGAGGCCTCCAGCAGTCGTAATGTTTAACCTGAAGAACATTTACAGACATTAACAAATGGCACACATCATGTTTTCTGAAGTTAATCTGTTTATAAGTCTTCTCTTAAAGGTGAATGGGAATCATTTTGAATGTGACCTGAAGTCATATTGACTGTGTATATGGAGACTCTTACTGTCTGAATGTCACTGCCCTCTAGTGGACAAACAAGGTGTTGATTCTTTTCAAACAGCTCTCTCTCTCTCTCTCTCTCTCTCTCTGTTTAACTGATGCACTTCTTTCATCACAAGCTTGTGAGTGAATGTCCCTTTAATGAGCAAGAAAAAACAAATACCTCAGATATTGTATTTTTATTTATTTTTTGTATTATTGCTACTTTTCAACACATTTGATGTTTTTATTCCAAATATTGCTTATTTCACTGATTACTCTATTTACTCGACTCCGTTTCTATACATTTTCATCAGAAATTGCTCACATCTATTCAAGCACTCTGATTGGCTCTACGTATAACTGTACATGCTCCCAGAGAGCCAATCAGATCGCTTATCTCTCTTACAATTAGATGTTACTGCACTAACATATACACTGTGCACACACGAGACGAGTGAGAAGGTGAGGAGACATTTCCGATATTGAAATTACTTCTGGATTCTTTTAAGTGCATAAATCAAAAAGTAAGTTTTAATACCTTCACAATTACAATTATTTGTCGGGTGAGGAATAAAGACGAGCAGCTCATATGTTCTAGTTTGCATATGTAGATATGAGTGTGATAATGTCGCAACATCCTGAAGATACTTGAACAAACCATTTGAAGGGAAAACATTTTGTTGTTGAAAATTAAGTGCTTTTGAGGTTGTGTAAATATGTATATATATTCCATTTTTGTGTGTTTTCTGAAAAACGTGAAATCGAATGTATTTTGTCTCTAGAGACCACAATGATGATGAAGAAAACACTTCCTTACTCAGAAACCACTGCCAACACTTTCTGTTCTTTTAACTTACGATTTTTGTTTACATCAATGGAAGAAAAATCGAAAGTTATGCTACAAAAATCACGGTTCACATAACTTGCGCATGTCTTTCTATAATTTAATGAAACATGTAAAGAACACATTGTGTATTATAAGAAATACCTGCCAGGATATATATGGAGACTTTCATAAATTTCCAAAAATGTAGGCGTTTTTTGTGTGGATGCGAAATTAAATGTGTTCAAACTCATTCAGGTGATATCTAGCAAATATACTTGAAGTCCCTTTGGATAAATGTTTCTGCTAAATGACTCCTTACTTACTAATGAAAATGATGTGAATATTCCAGGGTGAAGAGTTTTCATGGAAGAGTGGAATTATTTTCCCCTTATACATGTTAGATTTTACAAAGACATCTGGCATGTATACCTAACATTAATTGGTACAACTATACATTGTGCTTGTTTTCAGTGGTTATTTTACTTGAAAAACAGTAATATATTCAGTATTGTACAAACTTCAAAATCATTTTGAGCATATTGGGTGTTTATTAAGTGCTGTTTGGTGGACTATTTACTCAAGCTGTATGAATGAAAACAATTTCCTTTGCCCAGCATATATATACAGCACTGTATAGACTTCCATATGTTTATTTGTTGTGTAAAAGATTGAGCAGGGCTGACAACAAGTTGATATTCAATTATTGTTAGAGTTGCATTATATTAAAGTCTTCTTCGCTCACTTCAACATTGTGTCGAAGACGGTAAGCAGACCACTCTGTCCCCCTGATGGAGGGCCGTGAAGAGAACCTTCAGATAAAGGTATTTTTTGCACGTTTTTCAATAATAGAGCAATTTCCTCTTTCTCTGGGTCACCTGGCCCGAAATGACGTTCTCACGGCATTCTGCCGTCACACCTCAACAGTCCTGGCCCACTGGACGCAGACCTCTCGCCTCCAGCCCCATAACTGTTCCCTGGCTGGCCGGTTCTGACGAGTCCAGAGGATGCCTCCATGGGACCTCCTCCTCAGTCACTAACCTGCCCCCTGCCGAGTGTGCGGAGCAAGGTAAGTGCTTCGAGTCTGTTCTCAGCACCAAAGCCTCGGGACGCATCACTGCGTACATCCAAAATACTCGTCCCCTTGGTGCCCCTAGCACAGAGTTTAGAGGCGTGGCTTCACTGCCCAACCCGTCAAGCTGGCTGCACCGGACCATTAGACTCGATTACGCATTCAGTTTGCCAGGCCTCCATTTTTCCGCAGTATACGGCAAATGCCAAATCCCTGCGCGAGGAAATCTGAATGAGTTTGGTGAACATTAGACACATTTAGTTGAAATTAAAGAGGGGTAACAGATAAAATATCTATTAAATATCTATAAAGATATTCATAAATATCTAATGTACTGTCAGATTTGGCGACTCTACTGTTTCTTTAAGAAATCTGTTCATATTAAACAGCCCCCACCACCCCAGGACACCTGTTGTTCACGTCACGTTCTCACACGAAAACTTCCTGAACAGCGACCTCTAGTCAAAGATTTAGATACGTCACCGGTTAAACAGGTAAACTTGCTTTTAACCATTTTGTCAGCCATACTATGCTTTCAGTGTGCAAGTTGAGATCGTTTGAGCTCTTTTGCTCTCATTGTAAGGTACAACATATTAAAATAATAATAATAATAATAATAATTAAGCGCAGTGTTGACAATCTCATTTTCCTGCATTGATTTGTGAAGTGAGAAGAATGTTATTTCACCCTCTGTAATGATCCATCCTCAGTTTGGTTACACTACATGACACTGTAGTTGTTTTATTATTGTTTTGATTGCTTGTTGCTTAACTCAACAATCTTTAGAATTGATCTATCATGTATTATCAAATTCTATCAAATTCACCTGTAAGGTGAATTTCTGTATCTAGAATCGAGGACCCCCTCGAAAACGAGATGGTTCATCTCAAGGGGCTATTCCTCTTCAATAAAATGTCAAATAATAATAATAATGTATTTAACTATGCAACATATTGTCTTCTCCAGGTCAAACCTAAAGAGACCAGTGATGCACATTGCTGAAGTAATGTTAGAGGAGTGAAGAAAGCAAGATGAGTCTCCCAGAGAAACAGAGGTGAGACCTTGATTGTTTTTTAGGGTACAATGATGTCATGGTACCAAAGTGTATGAAGACATCTTGTATGAGATCAAAACAAAATGTTTAATTGAAGTGCGTTAATATTTCAGACATCAAACCTGATACATAAACTTAACTGCATTGCAACTGTGTACAAACCTTAAAGGGATAGTTCATGCAAAAATGAAAATTCTCTCATCATTTACTCACTCTCATGCCATCACAGATGTGTATAACTTTCTTACTTCAGAACACAAATTAAGATTTTTTTAAAAGAATATTTCAGCTCCCATGGTCCATTCAATGCAATTGAATGAGTACCATGTTTTTGAATCTCCAAAAACCACATAAAGGCAGCATAAATGTAATCATTAAGACTCCAGTGGTTTAATCCATGTCTTCAGAAGCGATATAATAGGTGTGAGTGAGAAACGGATCAATATTTAAGTACATTTTTTCTTTTACAATAAATCTACTCTTAAACATTCTTCTTCTTTTACTTTTGGCAATTCACATTCTTCGTGCGTTTCGCCACCTAGTGGGCAGGGAGGAGAATTTATTGGAGAAAATGAATTAAATATTGATCTTTTTTTACCCACACCTATTATATTGCTTCAGAAGATATACATTTAACCAACAGAGATTTATGGATTACTTTATTCTGCCATTATGTGCTTTTTGGAGTTTAAACATTTTGGTACCCATTCACTTGCATTCAATGGACCAAGAGAGATTAAATATTCCTTTAAAAAACGTAATTTGTGTTCCATATAAAGAAAGTCAAACACATCTGGGATGGCATGAGGGTGAGTAAATAATGAGAGAATTTTCATTTTTGGGTGAACTGTCCCTTTAAGGTTCCAATTGTTAACATCACTCAAAATGAGTGACATGCCAGGGTAAATACCCATTTTGTGAGGAACATGCACTCAAACAGAAGTGAATATCTCTGAAAATGTTTAACAGATTAATCCAAAATGAATCTATTCATTACAATGTATTTTGCTTTTGATTTATCACCAAGAGAATTTACTGAGATCATTTAACATTGTAAAAAGCTTAGAGAGAAAGAAAGAAGAAATTCAATCAGAAGATGTTGGTGAGAAGGAGAGAAACACCTTGAAACACAGTTTCAGTAGATAATGCCTAGGTTATGGATGTAACCTCCGTTCCCTGATGGAGGGAACGAGACGTGTCAAAGAAGCGACACTATGGGTCTCTCTTGAGAGCCTTTTGCATCTCTGATCTATGAGAAAAGGCCAATGAGAAATTGGCAGACAGAATTTGCATGTCCCTCTCCCGGACGTACGGGTATAAAGGGAGGAAAATGCGTCAGTTTCATTTAGGATTTTTCTGAGGAGCCGACAATGAGGTTCGGCCGCAACAGTGGCTCGGTTCAGCGACGTGGCCGGGAGGACACAACGTCTCGTTCCCTCCATCATGAAACGGAGGTTACATCCATCACCTAGACGTTCCCCGTCTGTCGTTCACTTCGACAATGTGTCGAAGAAGCAACACTAGGGGTCCAATTTAAATCACGCCATGCGCTGAGCCATGTACGTGTACTGCTGACACAGGAGAAGGCAGGTATTTTACGTGCCAAAACAAGCGGCTGTGTCAGACTGCACGTACCCTTCCACATCGCCCCATAAAATCGTCAAAGCCTTCTGGTTCTTTACCCCAGAAAGGGGGGAACAAGGCGACATGCCAAGCATGGGAGCAGGCCGGGCCTTTTCTCTCTCTATGTTTCTCGCATATAGATAAAGCGGCTGGGGCCATCTTAACGCTATCATATGCATCGGGGAAGGCGAACTTTCCCAGTTTTCCTATTCTTTCGGGGGGAAAGACCCTGCGGAGACCACACCTGCCCAGACTGGGGGAGGTAAAGAGTGGTGAAATACATCACATGGGCTTTTAGATCACATGTCTCTGAAGGCCCGAGAGGACCACTGAGAGATCCCAGGAGTGGAACAAGCTTGGCCGGGAGGGATTCAACCTCCGGGCACCTCTTTAGGAACCTGGTAATTAAGTCGTGCTTACCCAAAGACTTTCCGTCTACTGCGTCGTGGTGGGCCGCGATAGCAGCTACATACACCTTCAAGGAGGAGGGGGGCAGCCTCCCCTCCTACCTCTCCAGCAGGGAAGAGAGCACTGACCCAGCAGCCCGGGAAGAACACCAATTTGCGAACAAGCGCCACTTCAGGGCGTAAAGTTGCCTGGTAGAGGGAGTTCTGGCTTGGTTGATCATGTCTACAACAGCAGGTGGTAGGCCAACTAGATCTTCCACATCCCGTCTAGGGGCCAGATATGAAGGTTCCAGAGGTCTGGGTGCGGATGCCAGAGGGTGCCCCGTCCCTGAGAAGGAAGGTCCTTCCTCAGGGGAATTCGCCAGGGAGGGGCTGTCACGAGGATCAAGAGATCCGAGAACCAAGTCTGAGAGGGCCAATAGGGGCCCACTAGAGTGACTTGTTCCTCGTCCTCCCTGACCTTGCACAGCACCTGTGCAAGACGGCTCACTGGGGGAAATGCGTACTTGTGCAGCCCTGTGGGCCAGCAGTGTGCCAGCGCGTCTGCCCCGAAGGGAGTATCCGTTTGGCAGTGGGAGGTCTCTCGGGAGGCGAACAGGTCTACCTGAGCCTTGCCGATCCGTTCCAAAATCATCTGGACTGACTGGGGGTGAAGCCTCCACTCTCAGCGTTGGCGTGATAGCGACTTGAGTCTCTGCTGGCTCCAAAGGAGGAGACAACGGCAAGTTGTGACATGTGGCAGGGAGCGTGCACCACCTTGGCGATTTATATACCCTACCGTGGTTGTGCTGTCTGATCGGATCAAGACGTGTTTGCCCTGAATTAGCGGGAGAAACCTCCGCAGGGCAAAAAGTACAGCCAACAGTTGATGTGCCAGCACAGCGGGGCCCCTTTCCAATGGCCCTCAGCTGAGTGCCCGTTGCACATGGTGCCCCAACCCAATTTTTGAGGCGTCGGTAGTGACCAGGACGCGTCGGGACACCTGCTGCAAGGGGACTCCTGTCCGCAGAAAGCAGAGGTCTGTCCAGGGTTTGAACATTTAGTGGCAGGTGGGAGTGATGATCACGGTGCGTGCCACGGCGCCATGCTCCTCTTGGGACTCGAGTCTGGAGCCAGTGCTGAAGTGGCCTCATATGCATCAACCCCAGTGGTGCAACTGCCGCAGAGGATGCCATATGCCCCGGGAGCTTCTGACATTTTTTTAAAGGGACCGCTGTGCCCGGCCTGAAGGCTGTGAGGCATTTCAGTACTGACTGCGCGTGCTCCTTGGTGAGGCGCGCTGACATTGAGACTGAGTCTAACTCCATGCCGAGAAAAGAGAGCTTGCTCTTTTGCCAGTTGATCTGAAGCCTTAAACGGCTGAGGTGCCTGAGCACCTGGTCCTTGTGGGCGCATAGTAACACTCGGGAGTGGGCCAGGATGAGCCAGTCATTAAGGTAGTTGAGTTTGCGGATGCCTGCTTTCCGAAGCGGGCCAAGGGGTGCCTCTGCGACCTTCGTAAAGACGCGAGGGGACAGGGACATGTCGAAGGGGAGGATCTTGTACTGATACGCCTGGCCGTCGAACGCGAACCATAGGAAGGGTCGATGTCGAGGCAATATTGAGACGTGGAAGTACGCGTCCTTCAGGTCTACTGCTGCAAACCAATCTAGATGCCGGACACAAGTTAAAATGTGTTTTTGCATGAGCATTTTGAACAGGAGTCTGTGCAAGGTCCGGTTGAAAACTCGCAAGTCCAAGATTGGTCATAAGCCGCCACCTTTCTTGGTACGATGAAGTAAGGGCTGTAGAAACTCTTCTTCATCCCGGTTGGAGGGAAAGTTGAGTGTACAGATGCCTGCTTCCCGAAGCGGGGCAAGGGCTGCCTCTGCGACCTTCTTAAAGACACGAGGGGACAGGGACATGCCGAAGGGGAGGACCTTGTACTGATACGCCCGGCCGTCGAACACGAACCGTAGGAAGGGTCGATGTCGAGGCAATATTGAGATGTGGAAGTACGCGTCCTTCAGGTCTACCGCTGCAAACCAATCTAGATGCCGGACGCAAGTTAAAATGTGTTTTTGCGTGAGCATTTTGAGAGTTTGTGTTTGTGCAAGGCCCGGTTGAAAACTTGCAAGTCCAAGATTGGTCGTAAGCCGCCGCCTTTCTTGGGTACGATGAATTAAGGGCTGTATTAACCCTTGTTCATCTCGGTTGGAGGGACAGGCTCTATCGCGTCTTTGAGTAAGAGAGTTGCGATTTCCGCACGCAGTGATTTGTCATGTTCGCCGTGTACTGCGGTAAGGGGGACGCCCCTTTGGGAAGGGGAAGCGGAGGCCTGGCAAACTGAATTGCGTAACTGAGTCAAATGGTCCTGGCCAGCCAGCGTGATGGATTGGGAAGTGAAAGCCACGCATCCAAGCTCCGTGCTAGGGGCACTAAGGGGATGATTACTTTTGATGTACCCGGCTGGGCTTCGCAGTGGGGCAGAGCAGGTAATGTGGCGTCTGGAGGCAAAAGCGCGTCCCAAGGCTCTGGTGCTGAGAGAAGTCTCGAAGCACTTACCTCCCTCCGCACACCCGACAGGGGGCTGGTTAGTGACTGAGGAGGAGGTCCCGTGGAGGCATCCTCTAGACACGTCAGGGGGACAACAGTCGTAGGGCTGGTGGCGAGAGTTCTGCGTCCAATGTGCCGGGACTGTTGAGGTGTGGCGGCAGAGTTTTGTGAGAATGGCATTTGCGGGCCAGGTGACCCAAAGAAAGAGGAAATTGCTCTATTATTGAAAATGTGCAGAAAGTACCTTTAACTGAAGGTTCTCTTCCCGGCCCTCTGGGTCGTCTGTCTCAGGACCGCTTGGGAGCCTTCCGGGTCCTCGAAGGGGTTCTTGAGGCGGGGGGCGTGCACTTCCTGTGGGGCGCTCGACGCAGGGGCTGAGAGCTGGGCCCGGGTTGAGGCGGAGCTGTGCGTTTTTTGATAGCCGCAGGAGGATGCCCTCGGCGAGCAGACAGGTCGTGGCCCATGCTGGCAGCTTTGTGGCGGGACATGATGTAAGAGATGGCCTCCGTCTGCTTCTTCACCGCTGAGGACTGCTGGGCGGAGTCGTCAACGGTCCCACCGAATAGACTGAGCTGAGAGATGGGGGCGTTTGAGAAAGCGTGCTTTGTCTACCTCCCGTATCTTGACCAGGTCCAGCCATAGATGACGTTCCTGGAAGGGTGTGGAAGCCAGTCCGAGAAGCCCATCCGAGTGCCGGTGCTGGGACCTTCGTGGCCCATTCATAACATGAACATGAACCATTCATAAAACGCTGCCTGCGCGTGATCACAGCCCAGGCACGCGAGGCAGCTTTATGACCATCAGAAGTGGAGAGAAATCAACTGCATCCAGAAACTACACAGAGGCGGAAAGACGCCTTTAAAAAGACGCGTCCTGAAAAGGACATTCAACGCCAGCTGTGTATTGCTCTTATAGAGAAATAAACTCTTTTAGGAAAATATTCTCTTTTAAAAGTGCTGTTGAAGTTCCCAGGGGCAAAGCTGCACTGCTGTGCAGAGAAGGAGAAAGCCGCTGATATGCGCCATAGATCCAACAGCATACGCTCTGAGAGATGAGAGGAACAGTTTTTGTGAATCGCAGCTCGCTGCTCACACAACCGGTCGGCTCTGAAGAAAATTTCTGAATGAAACCGACGCATTTCCCTCTCTTTATACCTGTATGTCCGGGGGACGGGACATGCAAATTCTGTCTGCCAATTTCTCATGGGCCTTTTCTCATAGATCAGAGATGTAAAAGGCTTTCAAGTGAGACCCCTATTTTCGCTTTTTTTAATATCCTTTCTGTTCTTTGCAGTAATTTGTTAATCAAAAAGTAAAAAGTAGCATTAAATCTAATCTCACATAGCACTATTCTTTGTGTCACTAGTGAAAGACCAGATTCACCTCTATCCAGCTGTGTGTCTGTGAAGAGTGATCAGTCAAAAGATGATGGACCAGTCTTCAGTGAGGAAACACCATCAGCTACCAAAAGGTATTTCACATGTTTCATATTGTTGGTCATATGTATACTATATTAGAATAAATAAGACAGTATAAATATATTTAGCTTTTGATTTATCACCAAGAGAACATTTCCAGAGAGCATAAAAATATTAAATGGCTTTCATTTCAAAAGTTTTGTTCCTGACATCCCCATTGAAGTGTTTGTAAATGCTGGAGTTACAAGTATTAGAATTCAGAATAAAGATTGGTTTCGCTTGAGAACAGGGCCCATATTCACAAAACATCATAGGTAAATATGAAACACATTTTATATATTTGTAAAATCCAGTCCATTTGTTTAAGCCAGTGGTACACGACAACTACCATTAATTTTCTCTTAAATTCCACTTTGTGTTTGTAAATCACTTTCTGTTTGTTTGAGAGTCTAGTTTTTTATGAAGTGAATTGTGTCTGTTTGCAAAAGGTTTTATTTCTTTAAGTTTTGGCACAAATCTGACCCCATAGTTTAATCATCCATAGCAACGAGGTCAACTCTATCATTCAGATTTCCTCTGTAAAACCAATTTTGTGAATAGGTTTTATGCAAAAACTCTTAATCAGGAACTCTTTGGAGAACTCTTAGTGGTAAGATAAAAATCTTTGTGAATAAGGGCCCAGACTTGTATGCAAGAGATGATTTTGTTCCTTTGTGTCACTAGTGAAAGAGCAGAATCACCAGTATCCAATGTTTTGTCTATGAAGAGTGATCAGTCAAAAGATGATGGATCAATCTTCAGTGAGGAAACACCATCAGCTACCAAAAGGTATTTCATGTGTTTCTTATTGTTGGTCATGTGTAGACTGCGTTAGAAAGTAATTGAATGAGTATCGTAAAACTTTACTAACTTAACCAGTTGGTTTGATGATGGCTTGGTCAAATCGCTAAAGTCAGCTCTAAACTTCATGTACTTTTTTCTATGTATTTTTTTAGTAATCAATGTCAGAGAGAGACCGTACATATCGGTTCAGAATTTAAACGGTGGAAAACTCTAAAAGCACAGAAGGGACTGAAGAGTGATGCAGAAGTGGCATCTTATCTTCTGAACAGGTGAGGACACAAACTGAGAGATATCAGAGTTTACACTGAACAGTTATATCAGTTTGCTCATAATTTTTCCAGTGGACCACCAGCGACAGCCGGCACTTTTCCGACAGTGGTCCACTACTAGGCTGATAGTTAATAATAAATTCTTTCTGGCGGTCCATGGTCAGACCACGGGTTGGTTCGCCAGCGTTTTTTAGGTGACACGCCACCAGCAGCTTGCCATGGCGGGTCTACTGTCAGTACGCCACTGGCAAATATAATTAATATAATTCCTCACACTATATGAAATGTCCTTCCATTAATGAATCAAAAACAATGTACACCACTCTCAATAAAGACTGCAAATGTGTTTATTATTGAACCGATTACACAAATAACCCAAATAATGTTAAACATTTATATACAGTGTTGGTAACAATAAAAATTGTTTTTGATACAAAAAAATATTTAAATATATAAATATTTACCCAGTACAATATAATAATAAAATAAATATACAAAAAAAATTCAAAACGAATACATCGTTCCAAATATCGTTCCATTATTTTGTATTTTCAGCATTTTCCCCATCCGCTATTAATGCCAAAATCTTTCTCATAGCAGTATATTGAAGCCATCGCCTCAGTTGCCAGTTAAAAGTACTTAATTTTGGCAGAGAATGTTACGCTTAGATTTTGGGTTGTTTCTCACCAAACCTCAAGGTGTGTTGATCGTTTTTGGCTTTACCCTGATAAAGGAATACCATTAAAGCTATTTAGATTGTGAGCTATGCATGAAAACATAATCAATCTTTACTTATCTGCCATTTTTATCCTTTTGTGAAAAGCCAAAAATTATGTATTGAAATGTTGTATTGTTAATTTATTAAAAAAAAATTTGTTAACAGGGTTCAACATGATACATCAGACTCAAAGATTCACAAAACGAGCAAGGACTTCAAACAAAATCTCCTTTTGATCTTCCAGGTAGGAAAATATTATTTTCATTTAAAAATGTTATATATATATAAAATAATCATTTATATATATATACAGTCAGGTCCATAAATATTGGGACATCGACACAATTCTAATCTTTTTGGCTCTATACACCACCACAAGGATTTGAAATGAAACGAACAAGATGTGCTTTAACTGCAGACTTTCAGCTTTAATTTGAGGGTATTTACATCCAAATCAGGTGAACGGTCTAGGAATTACAACAGTTTGTTGTTTTTTTTAAGGGATCAAAAGTAATGGGACAGATTAACAATCATAAATCAAACTTTCACTTTTTAATACTTGGTTGCAAATCCTTTGCAGTCAATTACAGCCTGAAGTCTGGAACGCATAGACATCATCAGACGCTGGGTTTCATCCCTGGTGATGCTCTGCCAGGCCTCTACTGCAACTGTCTTCAGTTCCTGCTTGTTCTTGGGGCATTTTCCCTTCAGTTTTGTCTTCAGCATGTGAAATGCATGCTCAATCGGATTCAGGTCAGGTGATTGACTTGGCCATTGCATAACATTCCACTTCTTTCCCTTAAAAAACTCTTTGGTTGCTTTCGCAGTATGCTTCGGGTCATTGTCCATCTGTAAAGTGAAGCAACGTCCAGAGGCAGCGGCAGCCTATTTTGCCGGGGCTTCAGCCCCAAATGTATTGAGTGAAGCCCCGAATGAATTTCGAAAAGTTGACTGACAAATATGAAACCGGACAATAGCCTATGTAAACACCCGAAATCATAAGTTGCCTTATTTCATTGTGCTTTGGCTTTGCACATACTGCATACAGCCTGTAAAAATAGACATAGGCATAATCCAGCCTATAGAATAAGTTTCTTTGCTGTCGGTAGCCTATGGGCGACTCCGTTTCTTCCTCTCTGTTGAATATGCAGCAGGTAGGGGAAGAGCTGACATCAACTAATGTTACTTAGTGGCGAGTTAACAGCAGTTAGCAGGAAAGAAAGCAAAAATGAAGCAAATGAGGCTTCTAAAATTTCCAAAAGAAGTTAGTGGGTAAGAATTCAGCCTCGTGGTTAACACATCCGCCTATCACGCTGGAGACCGTGGTTCGAGTCCTGTTCGGAGCATAATTTTCTTGTTTATCAGGTGTTGTTTTCTCTAAGGATAACCAATAAGCATTAGCATAAAATGTATGTGTGACTTGTTTTGTGATATTAGTTTGTAGTAAATATACACTTTGAGGGTAGCAAAGATGTGCCAGAATCAGGCATGGAAACTGGTAACAATTAATCAGTCAATTTACTTTAGAGAAAGTTAAAAGTGAAACATTGTTTATCCCAATGATCCTAATGAAAGGATTTTGACAGATGAACATGGAGAATTATATATAGTTCGATGCCATGGTGTGTCAATGAACTTAGACTAAAGTTATTCATGTATTGCTTTAACTTAGGATCTTATACATCATTTTGACTATTTATGTCAAAAAATATAAATTATTTATATTTAAAAAAATTTTTTACTTCACTTTACTCACTATAATATAGGGGATGTAATATATCTGTTCTTTTGCATCACAGATGATTCAGGGAGGAGAGAGGATGAGTTAGTCGAGAATATAACTAGAGTGGAAGATTTAGGAACTGTAGAAACAGGCCCAGCCAGAGCAACCCTCTCACCAGCTTTGGACTACAGAGAAGTGGTTGCTAGTGTGAAAATAAAATGGTCTGGGCTAAGCCCCGGATGTCCTTCAATGCTGGAAACGCCTCTGGCGCCGTCCAATGAGTTCTGAAGAACAGGCTGAATATGAGCAGATAATATTGCCCGAAACACTTCAGAATTCATCCTGCTGCTTTTGTCAGCAGTCACATCATCAATAAATACAAGAGAACCAGTTCCATTGCCAGCCATACATGCCCACGCCATGACACTACCACCACCATGCTTCACTGATGAGGTGGTATGCTTTGGATCATGAGCAGTTCCTTTCCTTCTCCATACTCTTCTCTTCCCATTACTCTGGTACAAGTTGATCTTTGTCTCATCTGTCCATAGGATGTTGTTACAGAACTGTGAAGGCTTTTTTAGATGTTGTTTGGCAAACTCTAATCTGGCCTTCCAGTTTTTGAGGCTTTGAGGTTTACATCTTGTGGTGAACCCTCTGTATTCACTCTGGTGAAGTCTTCTCTTGATTGTTGTCTTTGACACACATACACCTACCTCCTGGAGAGTGTTCTTGATCTGGCCAACTTTTGTGAAGGGTGTTTTCTTCACCAGGGAAAGAATTCTTCGGTCATCCACCACAGTTGTTTTCCGTGGTCTTCCGAGTCTTTTGGTGTTGCTGAGCTCACCGGTGCATTCTTTCTTTTTAAGAATGTTCCAAACAGTTGATTTGGCCACACCTAATGTTTTTGCTATCTCTCTGAGGGGTTTGTTTTGATTTTTCAGCCTAATGATGGCTTGCTTCACTGATAGTGACAGCTCTTTGGATCTCATATTGAGAGTTGACAGCAACAGATTCCAGATGCAAATAGCACAATTGAAATGAACTCTGGACCTTTTATATGCTCCTTGTAAACGGGATAATGAGGGAATAACACACACCTGGCCATGGAACAGCTGAACAGCCAATTATCACATTACTTTTGGTCCCTTAAAAAGTGGGAGGCACATATACAAACTGTTGTAATTCCTACACCGTTCACCTGATTTGGATGTAAATACCCTCAAACTAAAGGTGAAAGTCTGCAGTTAAAGCACATCTTGTTCGTTTCATTTCAAATCCATTTTGGTGGTGTATAGAGCCAAAAAGATTAGAATTGTGTCGATGTCCCAATATTTATGGACCTGACTGTATCTTGAAAACAAGTGGCAGGCTTAAGTTGACCAATAATATCTGTAAAAATGAGAGAAAAGATATATTGAAATCGGAGGTTCAGACAAATCATAGGCAGTATCTGTGATCTCTGAACAACGATCTTATCAACAGAAAATCATAAGAAAATGTTTACAGATTGTTTACAGAAATTTTGACAGGGTCGCTTATAGTTTCATAATTCACCTAAAATTTGTGCTTTTCCCATTTGCATTCAGCTTGTCTTCAAATTCATTAAATATCGATTAGCTAACAGTGAACTACCACAGTCAATATGATTACAACAATGAATAGTTATTAGTGTTTCTATATTAGTTAACAGTTGTGATTGAAGTGTTCAAGTAATACTAAACATTTTTGCATTCATTCCTGCATTGTTACCTGTTAAGTATGAAAAAGTATTCTAAAGTGTTAATTCGTTTTTTATAGTATTTTATTTGGTACTCTGTCTCCCATTATCATAGCTTCGTTGTGAATTTCACTGCTGCCTATCTGTGTATTTTTTCTAGACATTAAATGCTCAAAGTTGAAGTATGTAACTTGTTCAGGTTGATTTCTCCAAGATCTGTAAACCCTGTGTATCTGTGGTGCTATAAAATTATTGATCTGTTTGTTTGAGCCCAACACAACATCAGTGAGCATGTTTACATGAACACAGATATGCTGATTACACAAAAATCATCTTATTTAAAAAACCTGACTAAGCAAGAACATGTTTACATGCCGTGAAATAATCAAGCTATTTTCAGCTTTTGAAATCGTAAATCAAATCATGAAGAGGCATACACTCATCATGTCCGCACATTTGGATATGCGGTTAAGAATGGCGTTTAGGGTGTTTACATGTAACGCTAAATTTTCATAATGGGCAAAAGTCTACCCATGTCGATCGGTTTATTCTTATGCCTTTTATTGTGTGTACATGACCACATACAATATGTTGCTGGCATAATCATAATCTGTGTAGCAACATGCATGTAAACATGCTCATTAACTCATAGACAGGAATATTTGAAAAACAAATGTTAAAACAATGTTTATTTTACCAATTCCTTTTGGTAGCATTAGTAGCACAGAAATTACCCACGTTACCTTTACCAATTAAAACCAGCTGTTTCTTATGCAAGATTTATAATGTTGTTGTTCTACCCTTTCCCCTTGCTTTGTTTTTAGGAACTTGAGAACAAAATAATCACATTTCTGAAGAATGAGCTGGAAAAGTGTAAGAAAATAATAAAAAAGGAAAACACACAATTCTTTGTGAAGGATCTTAAAGAGGCCATGTACAATATCAGAGAAGCGGCTCTTGATATCACACTTTACTTCCTGAGAAGTATGAAACAAGATGAATTTGCTGATATTCTAGAAGGTAAGTAG
Organism: Xyrauchen texanus; assembly: GCF_025860055.1. Lineage (NCBI taxonomy): Eukaryota > Metazoa > Chordata > Actinopteri > Cypriniformes > Catostomidae > Xyrauchen > Xyrauchen texanus. The sequence continues at coordinate 1,993,645 of NC_068323.1, forward strand.
CTCATGACATTACAATATGCCTGTAACACAGTTGAAGGATGGGCAAGGAGGAGGCGAGAACCGGCTTGTCAACATAAATTATATTTTAATGAGAAACTCAAAAACACATAAACAAACACACATGACGGACATGTCCGTAATTCTCTCTCTCGAACAATCGTCACCGGCCGCCTTTATCCTCAGCGCCTCATCAGGCTGATTGGGGACCGGGCGCGTGGTATTCTGACCGGCCCGCCCCTCCGCTCCACACTCCTCCCGGCGTTATCTCAGGCCGGGTGCCACCGGCATGACGTACACCCCCTATCCCTGGGGCGGGGTGTATCTGGCGTCCGCGTGGTCATCCCGCCTTCCTCGCCCTGGGAGGAGACAGGAGGGAAGACAACAACAACAACAACAACAACAAAAAAAAAATAAAAATAGGCGAGGAAAAGGCCAACACGGTGCGACAGGGAGAGAGAGAGAGAGAGAGAAAAAGCTCACTCACCGGTTCTCTGATGTACCGTCGCGTGGTCCTCGAACACTCCTCCACACTCAGGCGGACGACAGCCGCTCCAACACCGGGCGAACCGAGTGAAACCGCCGACCCCCAGCGGGTAGAACGCGCCTCCGCTTTTCTGGCGGCAAATGGGGACACTCCTCCGCCCCTGGCAGCGGCTCTACAGCTCCGGCGGTCGGAGAGTTTCTTCCCTCCTCCCTCGCGACGGCGGTCTTCCCTCGACCCCTCCAGCGTCTCTGGGGACGGCAGGGCACTCCTCCGCCCCGGCAGCGGCTCCTCGCTCCAGGCGGTCGGGGTATCCAGTCCCCACTTGCCCCGGGACGACGGCCGTACCCGCATCCGGGCGGTCGGGCTACTCCGTCCCCGGCAGATGGCAGCGGCTCCCTGGGTGGGCGGCAGTGTCGAGGACTCTGCGACGGGCATCCCTCCTCCTCCCGGGTTTCAGCACCAATGTAACACTGTTGAAGGATGGGCAAGGAGGAGGCGAGAACCGACTTGTCAACATAAATTATATTTTAATGAGAAACTCAAAAACACATAAACAAACACACATGATGGACATGTCCGTAATTCTCTCTCTCTCGAACAATCGTCACCGGCCGCCTTTATCCCTCGCGCGCCTCATCAGGCTGATTGGGGACCGGGCGCGTGATATTCCGACCGGCCCCGCCCCCCTCCGCTCCACAATGCCATATTGTTGCTTGTGAAATGTAGGAGATTAAAGTACTATCAATATATCTGTTTACATTGTGTTGTTGAACTTCTGTATGTGTTTAGACGAGCTGGTCTTCATTTATCAACAAAAACTAAAATCAAACCTGAAGAAGAAGTATCAATGTGTGCTTGAAGGAATTGCAAAGCATGGTGACTCCACACTTTTAAACAAGATCTACACAGATCTCTATATCACTCAGGGTAGTAATGAACACGTTAACACTGAACATGAGGTAAGACAGATGGAGAAAGCTTCCAGGCAAACTGAATCACCAGAGATACAGATTAAGTGCAAAAATCTGTTTAAACATCCTGAACAAAACAAGGAAATAAGAACTGTATTAACAAAAGGAGTTGCTGGTATCGGAAAATCCGTCTCTGTGCAAAAGTTTGTTCTGGACTGGGCCGAAGGAAATGAAAATCAGGAAATCAGCTTAATATTTCCTCTTCCTCTCCGAGAGATGAACTTGAAGGAGAAAGATAGACAAAGTTTGATGGACCTTATCAGTCAGTTTTTCCCAGAGACAAAAGGTGTGAACCTCGCAAGAAATTATAAATTCAACGTCCTCTTCATCTTTGACGGATTGGATGAATGTCGACTTCCTCTGAAGTTTGACGGTAATGAGACTTGTCGTGATGTCACATCTCCAGCCTCTCTGGATGTTCTTCTAACCAATCTCATCAAGGGAAATCTTCTTCCTTCTGCTCACATCTGGATAACCACCAGACCAGCAGCAGCCAGTAAGATTCCTCCTGAGTATATTGACCGGGTGACAGAGGTGCGAGGGTTCAGTGATGAACAAAAGGAGGAGTACTTCAAGAAAAGATTCACGGATGTGAATCTGTCCAACACAATCATTGATCACATTAAAAAATCAAAGAGCCTCTTTATCATGTGCCACATCCCAGTCTTCTGCTGGATTTCATCCACAGTTCTCCAGAACATTTTGGAGAAAAAAAGAAATAACAAGAACAATCAGACTGATGACGTCTCCAAAACACTGCAGGAATCTGGTGCTGATGATGAAACTCCTAAGACTCTGACACAAATGTACACACACTTTTTTCGCTTTCAGATCCAGCAGAGCAGCCGAAAATACAATGGAAAATATTCCCCAGATGTTTCCTGGGATAAAGAGGCGATCCGTTCTCTGGGAAAACTGGCATTTCATCAGCTGGAAAGAAACAACTTGATCTTCTACAGTGCAGACCTGGAAAACTGTGGTATTGACCCCTCCAAGGCATCCATGTACTCTGGGATGTGCACTCAGATCTTTAAGGAGGAAACAGGGATTGTTCTTGGCACCATGTACTGCTTTGTTCATTTGAGCATTCAAGAGTTTATGGCGGCTCTTTATGCTCATCTGATTCTGGACACAAACAAGAAAAGTGTGTTTTTCCAAGATGGCACAGAACAAGAAAACAAATGTCAAACAATGATTGATTTGCTCAAGACTGCAGTGGACAAGGCACTCATGAGTGACAATGGACACCTGGACCTTTTCCTTCGCTTCCTTCTTGGTCTTTCACTAGAGTCCAATCAGCCACTCTTACGAGGTCTGTTGACACAACAAGACAGCAATGAGCAGAGCAAAACTGAAATAGTTGAGTACATCAAGCAGAAATTTGAATATAATGCATCTCCAGAAAGATCCATCAATCTGTTCTACTGTCTGAATGAACTGAATGACCAAACTCTGGTGAAGGAGATTCAAAATCACCTGAGAGAAGGAAGTCTCTCATCTACTGACCTCTTACCTGCTCAGTGGTCAGCTCTGGCCTTTGTGCTTCTGACATCAGAGGAGGAGCCGGAGGAGTTTGATCTTCAGAAATTCAAGAAATCGGACGAGTGTCTCTGTAGATTAGTGCAAGTTGTCAAAACCTCCAAAAGAGCTTTGTAAGTAATTTAGTGAAGTCACATTTTTACAATCATCTGAAACAACAACAACAACAAAAAAACATTTATATATTAAATCTATAGTAAATTTTTCATAATATACCAAATTGAATACTTTGATAAACACATGTCAAAATTATTGTCCTTCATGTGATGAGTTATTACAACTTTTGTATGGTGGAATTGTAAAAATATCTTTGTATTTAAAGGACACAATCTAGTGCAATTCAATTGTAATGCTACACATATCTTACACTTGGCTTTATAGTTATGTATTGTGTATACAAATTATATTCTGAAGCAAAGAAAGAGAAAGCAGAGAAAAGATGTACAGCATCATGTTTTAGATCATATTCAGCAGATTATGCAGGACATAGGCCCATATTTAGTGACTCTCCAGTATGCTGTTCTCTTTAAGATGTGCTAAAAATGACAAACTGTTATAATCCAACTTCAATGCTCGAATCATTAACCCCCAAATTCTTTACCTCAATGATTCTCAATTTTTGTCGGATCATGTCCCCCTCGCATCCAATAATCGATTAGAAAATGATTAAAAACAAATAAATACATGTTTCACGTTTTTACTGAAGAAAGAAAATGCTTTTAAAAATGTAATTACATTTTCTTTCATCTTTATGTTGCGACAAAATTTTATTTAAAAATACAATTAAAACTGAACAATCAGTTACAGTGTTCACAAAAAAAGGATCTAAATCAATTAACTTTTGTCACTAGGTTGTTTTGTTAATTTGTGAATAATTATGATGCCTATATATGTTCAAAAACATCAATAAAATTAAATAAATAAATAAAGTGAGACTGGAGCAGGAGCAACACCTGAGCATAAACACATTGCAAACTGCAAATGTTGTTAACAAATTATTGTATGTCATGACTGGAGAGAGCCAGGCAGGACCCAAATGCTGGGAGGCAATGAAATGGGCTTTAATACATAAATCATACAAAGAACAAGCAAACAAAAAAAATCTCAATGGAGAAAAACAACAGAACTAAAACTGGAAAACAAATATTCAGAATACGATTGAAGTAAATAACTGGTACAGGAACTGACCGACTGGAGATACACATGACAAAGCCCAATAACAAACGATTGAACACTGGACTGAACATGAGGGGAGCTTAAGTAGGAAAGGGTTGTTTGGGAGCAGGTGCTGCCACTGATGGATTAATTGGAGAACAAGCTGTTGTCTGGGTAACGGAGCTGGCGTTCTCCACGTGGTACCTGCAAGACACTCAGAAGAGACAGATAGTCAGGAGAGGCACAGTCGGGCCACACTGTGACACTGTATTGCATGAGACCGGGGGCCCTTGGCCACTCAGAAAAACGAATCCTCCTTTCATCTGCATTTAAATATCAGAACATGTATTATCTAATTGGAGACAGTTTTACACTAGGTAGTTATTTTTATAAAAAACTGATCATTTCAAGGATTCAAACCTGTCAATGGAAATAAGCCTCATCAGACTCTATAAAATTATTTTTAAAATCATCATCCAGTAATATTAAACAACTGTGATTGATCTGTCCTCGCCAGCGTTGAAAAAAGTTACAAGTATCACAAGACAGCGATGTCTACACACTGCCAGGACCTCTGGACAATAATTTACACTTGATTAATGATACTGACAAACTTAAATAACCAATGAAATAAAAACTGACCATTCTGGCATCATATACTCACCTCGTCGTTCAAAAGGATTTTGCATTTTTTCATCCTTGAAACACAATGAAATTTAAGTATTAATTCACATCTTCAACCATTTAAAACTGGTGCGCACGTGAGATCGGCTTGTTTGCATATGTGCTGTTTGCACACCTGATATTATGAATACTTTGGGCTGTCGAGAGCTGCGTGTGCAGGACGTGCTGTGGTGGCAGGCAAAAGTTTAAATAATGCAGGAGAAAAGCCAGAGGAAAAGCAATTGTGCACATTGTTTCTTTTGTGTATTGTCACTATTTTTTGGTGAATGTGAATGAGATTGGAGGACGGGTCAGTTTTCAGTGCCCCTTACAAAACCTCTACAGCCCCCCCATGGGGCGCGCCACACACTTTGAGAACCACTGCTTTACCTCAAGATACTTTTACAAACTACAGTCATCTAGCTAAAATCCACCTTTAATCAGAGACATAAAACTATTTTTCAGATATTTAACTAATTGTCAACCTTAAAGCTATTTGTTTTTATCTAGTAAATTTGTTACTGAATCAGTATATACTGATCTATAAGAACTGTTGCAATGTCAGTATATCCCACTTTCCTTAAAGTATTCTTACTGTTTGTGTAAAAATAATAGTTTGAAAATATATTTTCTACTTCTATTTAGCAAAATATTGTATATATTCAATGTAATAAAGTCTTTTGACTTTCCCTTGTAGGCTAAATGATTGTGACCTAACAGACAAAAGCTGTTCAGCACTGTCTACAGTTCTCGGATCAGATACCAATCTGAAAGAGCTGAACATGAACAATAATAATCTGCAGGATTCAGGAGTGAAGCTGCTTTGTGCTGGACTGGAGAGTAAAAAATGTAAATTGGAGAAACTGAGGTAGGTTGTGTAACAAAAGACAAAACAACACTGCAAATGTGAGAGTATTTACAACATTTTTGTAAATTAGGGCTGCAACGGTGTATGTATCCATGCCTAAACTAACATATACAGGCTTTTGGTTTGGTACATACAATGACATAAATGGTTGCATACACATATTTGGCATATGTGCCATAAAACATTTCAGAGCAACACTGCGCAGGACTGAATAGAAATTCAAATTAAGACTCATTACAGAGGTGTTCAAACTGTTGTAACCTCCGTTCTCCGGTGGAAGGAACGAGACGTTGTGTCGATTGTATTGACACAACAGGTCTCTTCTGAGAGCCTCGCGTACCTCAGAATTTGAGAAAAGGCCAATGTCAAGTTGGCAGACAGAATTTGCATGCACCGCCCCTGGATATACGGGTATAAAGGGGAGCGGGCGAACGAATGTCAGACAGGTTTTCACTGAGGAGCCGAGAATAAGGTTACGGCGCATTACAGTGGTAGGGATAGTGACGTGGCAAGGGGAACACAACATCTCGTTCCTTCCATTGGGGAATGGAGGTTACAACAGTAACCACGACGTTCCCCTTCTGTCACTCACTCGACGTTGTGTCGATTGTAGTGACACGAGGGGTACCACTTCAAAACGCCAAGCACTACCCATGTTACATGATTGCCGAGCCAGGTGCAAGCAGGCTGCTGCGTGCTAGAAGCAGCTGGGTCAATTGCATGTAACCCTCCCCAATGCCCCCAATGAAAGGTGTCATATAACGCTAGTTTCCCAGCACCCGTACGGGAACAGGCGACATGACTTGTATGGGAGCCAGCCGGCCAGCCGCACCTTTTCTCTTTTCGAAAAATACATCACAGGGAGTTGCCTGAAGCGGGAACTATGTCTGTGGAGCCCAAGCCCAACACGGAGCACTCGACTCGTGGTGGGTCTGGCGGCAAATTCCTCCACTGAATTCGCCGGCCAGAGGGCTAGGGAGGAAGAGCATCCAGGAAGCGAGAGCTTAGTGGCTAACCTGGGAAAGAAGGCGCACTGAATCAACTTGGTGAAGGGCGCAAGGTGCAAGCGGAACACCCGGTCGACTGTTCCGTATTACCGAGTTCTACCGGCTTGGGCCTGACAAAACACGGGACGAGACCGACTCAACCCTGAGGTTGTAGAATTTAGCAAAAGTGTTGGGTGTTGCCCAGCACGCTGCTCTGCAGATGTCTGCTAGGGAATGCCATGGGCCAGTGCCCACGAGGATGCCACACTTTTCATAGAGCGTGCTCGAACCCGCAAGGGGGGGGGCACGAACTGGGTGTGATAGGCTAGGGGATAGCATCAACAACCCAATGAGCTAACCTCTGTTTGGAGACGGCGTTCCCTTTGTGCTGTCCGCCAAAGCAGACAAAGAGCTTGTAAGAGCCATAATTTGAATAATTAAAATTTAACACTAAAGGTATAAACATTTGAGTAGATATTTAAATTAGTTTAGGTTTATGTTATCTATGTACATTTGCAAAGCACCCCCATTGTTTATTGTATAATGTTTTCTCCGTTTTTGTATTGGACTGTCTTAACGCCTTTAAGATTGGCATTTCCTTGATGATTGGCACGTTTCCTTTAGAACGTAAGATGGAGCAACACAGTTTTTGACCAGAGTTTATTTTTGTTTCTGTTAATTGTGCAAGAATTTTCAGAAACTTGAATGAAGACCCTAGTCAATTCTTTGCCCGAGAGAGAAATCGAGACAGTAACGAAGAATTATTGCTACTACAGAGCTGCTCAGAACATCTAGAGGCCAGCTTGCGGTCCACATGGATTCGCAAAGCATATTCCGGACACAGCAACGAAGAGGCTGGGTCTGCCTCCTCCCAGGGCAGCTTCGCTTGCAGGTTCATGACCTAAACCCTGAAGGGGGTCGTAGGAACCTAGGGCACGTAGCCCTGTCACGGTCTTAGGATGAGGTGAGCATCTGCCAGACCGAACTCCAGGCAAGTGTCGCTGACAGAGAACACTTGCAGGTCCCAATCCCTCTTGATGGAAGCGAGCGTGATCAGGAGGGCCATCTTCAAGGAGAGGGCTTTGAGCTCGACTGAATCAAGCGGCTCGAAGGGGGGTCTCTGAAGGCCTGAGAGGACCACTGAGAGATCCCTGGAGGGGAACAAGCTTGGCCGGGAAGGGTTCAACCTCCAGGCGCCTCTTAAGGACCCTGATAATCAAGTCGTGCTTACCAAGGGACTTGCCATCCAATGCATCGTGGTGGGCTGCGATAGCAGCAACATACACCTTCAAGGTGGAGGGGACAGCCTCCCCTACAACCTCTCATGCAGGAATTAAAGCACTGACTGAACTGACCCTCTTATAACTGGGGATGTGGCTGTGTTCAGAACTGCCGAACAGATGCCACTTGAGCTGCCTGGGGATCTCTGGCTCGGTTGATCTTGTCTACGACTGTAGGTGGTAAACCGCTTAAGTCTTCCACGTCCCATCCAGGGGCAAGACATGGAGGTTCCAGAGGTCTGGGCGCGGTGCCAGAGGGTGCCCCATCTCTGAGAAAGGAGGTACTTCCTCAGGGGAATTTGCCAGGGAGGAGTGTGAGATCCGAGAACCAGGTCTGAGTGGGCCAGTAAGGATCCACTAAGGTGATCTGTTCCTCGTCCTCCGTGACCATGCACAGCACCAGTGCTAGAAGGCTCACTGGGGGAATGCGTACTTGCGCAGCCCCCGGGGCCAGCTGTGTGCCGGCGTGTCTGTACCGAGAGGGGCCTCCATTAGGGAGTACCAGAGTAGGCAGTGGGAGTTGTATTGGGAGGCAAAGAGATCTATCTGTGCCCTGCCGAAGCGGCCCCAAATCAACAGGACCACCTGGGGGTGGAGCCTCCACTCTGCTGAGCGAGACCTGTCGCTACAGCGCTACATAATGTGAGATATAGCTTCCATCTGCCTCTTCACCGCCGAAAACTGCTGGGCGAAGTCGTCGACGGTGTCACCGAAAAAGCCGAACTGGGAGACAGGGGCATTTAGAAATCGTACCTTGTCAATGTTGCACATCTCGACCAATTCAGCCACAAATGGCATTCCTGGGTGGCCATCGCCCGCCTGAGTGCTTGCACTGTGACCCTTGTAGCTCTGAGTGTGAGGTTGGTGGCAGGGCGCAGTTCCTGCAGCACATCGGGATCGGGACTACCCAGGTGCAGATCTTTAAGTGCCTTGGCTTACATTTACATTTTACATTTATGCATTTGGCAGACGCTTTTATCCAAAGTGACTTACAGTGCACTTATTACAGGGACAATCCCCCCAGAGCAACCTGGATTAAGTGTCTTGTTCAAGGACACAATGGTGGGGGCTGTGGGGATCGAACCAGCGACCTTCTGATTACCAGTTATGTGCTTTAGTCCACTATGCCACCACCACTCCATGTGGTTTGGTGAACTTGCAGGAGAGCCATGGCATGCAGGGCAGAGGCGGCCTGTCCAGTGGCGCTTTTGGCTTTCACAGTCAGTGACAACATTGTCCTACAAGCCTTGATGGTGTTCTCGGCTATAGCGTGGCTATGATTGGCGCCCTGGCCCGAGGAACAACAAAGCGGACATCCGTGCGTCAGGCTCAGACTGGCCAAGCAGACCCGAAGGTGGCAGCCCAGATGAGTCATCAGCATCATACGGCGCTGTTACGCTCTCCAATGCAGGGGCAAAATCGCCATCTAATTCCGGGGCTCGAAGGAGATCGGACGGAAGCAAGCAAGTGTGCAGGTGGTTTGTGGAGTTTTACCCGCCGAAACCGAGCCCATCGTTATCCCCGAATTGCCTTCAACGCCAGCAGGGTCGTCTTCAATCCCATAGGAAGAAGGAATGATGTGGGGGGTGGCTGAAGTGGCTTTCTCTCGTGAGAAAAGAAAGCCGCAACCTCAATGTTGCCATGGCTATGTTCTCACACTGAGAACATGAACCTGCTGTTCTGCAGTATTTCTGATTACTATGGTCTCAAGAGAATTTCTGTAGAGAGGCATTTTGGAAAGAAGAGGTGTGTCTAATTATGGGATTAAGTCTGGTAGAAGTTCCAGAACAGCTAACAGCTTGCAACACCTTCACACATATGTAACAGGCATATTTAATGTCCCACATTTATTTTTATTTATGTATAGAGATCAAAAGACTTTTCTTTTTTGCAGGCTTTCGAACTGCAGTATTACTGAAGAAGGATATAAAGCTCTGTCTTCAGCTCTTAGATCAAACCATTCACACCTGATAGAGCTGGATCTCAGAGGAAATGACCCTGGAGAATCAGGAGTGAAACTGCTCTATGATGTATTACAGGATTCAAACTGTAAACTGAAGTGAGTAATTAAAACAATTAATACATTTCACACAATATTTTCTAAAGCAACATGAAGGTACCAGAATGACATGGAGGCTGTTAATCCATATGCTTAGATTTATTTAAAAAAATGGCAAACAAGACCAAATGGGTAATTCAATGATGTTTAAAAACCAGGCAGTAGCCATATGTCCAGAAATACAAAAATGTCAGATGCAGATGCCACACATTTATTTATAATCAATGTATAGTAATTTTGTAAAATTTGGTAAGATTCTGTCAGAAATTTACTTTTTTATTATTATTATCATTAAGAAGCAATATTTGGACCCTGAAATTTATTTTCTGGGGCCTTTTTTAACATCAATGAAGGAATATTTTAAAACATATAAAGCAATGTGTTGTCTACTTATGTCAAATACATCTATTGAATCAGTCACTACAATGAATAAATCCATTACTAGATAGAATTAGAATAGTATATGAGACAAAAAGCTGATAAAAAAATTCAGGAATTCACCACAGGGGCATTTTTGTGCCTCCACATTTTTCATACATATTTTATATGATTATTAACATAGATGTGTTTTTTCATGTAGGCTATTGAAAAATGAAAATGCAGAAAGAGTATGTAAGTCACTGACTTCAGTTTGGGGTATTAACCCCTTGTTTCTATCAGAACTAAATGTCAAAGGAAAAGATCTTGAAGAATCAGTAGTAAAGCTTCTCCCTGGTATAATGGAGAATCCCATGTGCAACCTAAAGAGCCTCAGGTGAGAAATATTGTCCATCAATAATGTGCACAGCCAAGTTAGTACACAATTTCTGATTTTGAAATTGTGTATGCATACAGTTTACATACTGTTATTTTATTATAAACTAAACCCCTGTCAGAATCTATTGGATATTTATCATTTTTTTAAATAAAAGTGACAACTTTGAGATTTCTTTTTATAAAGAACAACAATTAGGACTGGGTACAAATACAGATTTCCCAATTGTAGTCTATTCTCACTCACAAGTTTTGATTCCATTCCAATTTCAATCTGATTTGATTAGATTATGAATAATTTGGGTATATATAATTATAGTGTCCATTGTGCTTACAACATGACACATGACAAACATTTTTAATCTGAAAGTTAACAACAGGGCATAAACTATACAGTTCAATTGCTACTTATTTAACAGATATTATTATCAACACAAACAAAACTAAAGTAAACTTTGAACTAAAAATAAAAGATTGCTTTTGATTATTATATTATTACATTTGTTATATTATACACATTATTATATGATTTAATGCTTAATTATGTATTAGTTAATGTATGTTTTATACTTATTATAAAGTGTTACCCATATCACTAGTATTAAAAAGAACAAATAAGCAAATAAGTAAAGTTTTTAGTATTGTAAACCATGCCAGCTAGAAACATTCTTACCCTGACACTGCAGACATAATAAATAAATTATAAACACCTTTTTGCATGGAATATTTATTTTTTATATGCTGTTTTTAAGAGAATTCCTTTTTAATAACCATGTAACTTTTTTTCTTGTGAAGCACAAGAAACGTTATATCTGTAACTCATAGCACAGACCCCTTCCCTGAGGACAAGCAGTACCAAAGCCAAATTGAAATTGGAGATTCAGAAGTGAAGCAGCTCTCACTTGTACTGGATGATTCACATAGCAAACTGAAGAAACTCAGGTTAATATATTCATTTGTTAAAAGAAAACAGCCAGAAAATACCTTGCATATTAAACCTACATTTAACATAAGACTTTACTACAATCATCATGTTATGTAATTAAGAGAGAGGTCTGGTGGTCAAATTTGATGTCAGTTTTGTGTATGCACTTGGACAAACTTCCAGTTGTAACCTATTTATATAATTTCCCATAGAAAATGGAAAGATAATCCTGTAGATTAAACTAACACTCTCTAAAAATACTAAGAGATCAGCTGAAATATGTGATCTAGTGGTAGTCATGCCAGAGTACAAATATATTACTGAGGAAATATTTAATGCTACTAGTTGCAACAGCTGTTAAAGGGTTAGTTTACCCAAAATGATTTATCCTCTCATCATTTACTCACAATTATGCCATCCTAGATGTGTGTGACTTTGTTTCATCTGCTGTACACAAACAAAGATTTTTAGAACAATATTTCAGCCCTATAGGTCCACACAATGCAAGTGAATGGGTGCCAAAATTTTGAAGCGCCAAAATCCACATAAGAACAACATAAAAGTATTACAGACTACTGTGGTGGAGTAATCCATATCTTCTAAAGCGATATGATAGGTTTGGGTGAGAAATAGATCAAGATTTAAGTCATTTTTCCTTCACTTTCTCCTTCTATTTTTGGTGAGTCACATTCAGACATCTCAGATCACATTCAATTATTCAGGGAGAAGAATTTATGACAAAACAAATGACTTGCAAATGTGTCTGTTTATCACCCACACCTATAATATAGTGTCTGAACATGTGGATTTAACCACTAGAGTCATATGGATTAAATTGATGCTCCCTTTATGTGTTTTGGAACCTTGCATTGTGAGGACCTACAGAGCTAAAATATTCTTCTTAAAATCTTAATTTTGTTCTGATGAAGAAAGTCATACACATCTGGGTTGACATGTGGATGAGTACATCATGAGAGAATTTACATTTTTGGGTGAATTTTCCCTTTAGCGGTGCTAAACCTCACTCTCCTAATGGATTTTTAACTGATTTTATTGTTTCATGAAGTTGTTTACCTGCTATATTGCTTGGATATTTCTTTCAAGTATGGTTATTGAAGCTTACATTGGTTTTCATGCTTTAATGAATCCAACATTACTCATGTTTAGTGTTGTACATTAATAACATTAATGTGTATTGGATCAAATAAAGCTTTTATTAAGCAAATAAATTGCTATATAAGTGTAACGTTCATAACGTTGATTCAATAGTCATATTAAAATATGTAATTAAGAGTGTTGTTCATTTTCTTCAAAGTAATATAGCAGTTATAAATGTTTAAAGGAATAACTTGACAATAGCATGTCATGACTCGTGCTGTGTAGATAAATATCTCAGAGTTCTCAAACAATATGATTCATCCGCACAGGGCAGTGCCGATGCGCAACTGACATAAAATGTTCCTCTGAAAGTTGCCTGCAGTTTTAGGTTTTAACCACCAATATCACTAGAGAGCACAAAGTGCTGTAGTGCAGTGGTAAAATAAATTGTTCAAAGTCAAAACACTGCTGATTTTTGTGGGTGCAGTCATTCTCTTAGCACAGCTACTTGTAGCAGTTGTAGTAAGCAAAATAAACTGTTCAGTTACTGTATGTGTATTCATATTGACAATTATTTTGTTGTTTTAGGCTGAATAAATGTGATCTAACAGAGGAAAGCTGTTCAGCTCTAGCTACAGTTCTCAGTTCAGACTCCAGCAGTCTCAGAGAGCTTGACCTGAGCAATAATAATCTGCAGGATTCAGGAGTGAAGCTGCTCTCTGATGGACTGCAAAGTAACTCTAAACTGGAGATACTCATGTGAGTTGAGTTAACATTTTAAAGGTCTCTTGGCCTTGTGTTGGCTTCAATATGTAGGTTTTTGTTTTGCAGCCAGCTTTTTATTTTAATATAAGGAACAAAATATAATTCAAACATTGTTTCCTTTGAGAAGAATTGTAGTGATTTATTTAGTTCTGTACTGATTATTCAGCTCTACTATTTCCTGTTCTAGATTGTCAGAATGCAGTATAACTGACGAAGGATATAAATCTCTGGCTTTAGCTCTAAAATCAAACCTTTCAAACCTGATTGAGCTGGATCTCAGAGGAAATGATCCTGGAGAATCAGGAGTGAAACTACTCACTGATTTACTACAAGATACGAACTGTAAACTGAGACTGAGGTGAGATAAGTAAAAAAAAAGTCTCTACACTGTGCGTGCGGTTCCAAGCAAAATAGCAGTATGACAATTACAATAGTCATCTGATTTACACATAATGCAATTTACACATCTTGTTACACAACACAATATACAATGTACTCCTAAATATATACAATATACAGTATACACAAAATAAGAGGACTGTATACAAAAACAATTCCATGTAATCAGTGGAAATTAAAATTAAATGTTATGTTGACATTCAGCTGTTGGTTAATAGTCAGTTGTCAGTGTGTTAATAAGTGAAGTATAAAATGTGGGTCCAGTCTGAGGCTAATAAAGTGCAGTGCTGATATACGGACCATGAGCAATCAAGAGTTCAAAAGTCTGATTGCTTGCGGGAAAAAGCTGTATTGAAGTTGGCTGGTGCGGGTCCTGATTCTGTGATTCTACATGACTGATGGTAGCAGTGAGAGCAGCTCATGGCTTGGGTGGCTGGAGTCTCTGATGATCTTTCAAGCTTTTTTCACACACCACCTGGTATAGATGTCCTGAATGGTAGGAAGCTCACCTCTGATGATGTGTCTGGCAGTTTGCACCACCCTTTGCAGGGCTTTGAGATTGAGAGCAGTGCTGTTGCTGTACCAGGCGGTGATGCAGCCAGTCAGTGCTGGTGTAGAACTGTGTGAGGATGTGGTGGTTCATTCCAAACTTCCTCAGCCATCTCAGGAAGAAGAGCCGCTGATGAGCCTTCTTCACAATGGCCTTAGTGTGGACAGACCATGTGAGTTCTTCAGTAATGTTGACACCAAGGAACTTGATGCTGCTGACTCTCTCCACCGGTGCTCCATTAATGGTGATGGGGCTGTGTTCTCTGTTTTTTTTCCCTGAAGTCCTCCACAAGCTCCTTGGTCTTACTGACACCGAGGTTGTGCTCCTGAAACCAGAGTGTCAGAATGTGCACCTCCTCTCTGTAGGCTGTTTCATCATTGTCAGTGATCAGGCTTACCACCGTCATATCATCAGCAAACTTAATGATGGCATTGGAGCTATGTGTTGCCACACAGTCACGTGTGTACAAGGAATACAGGAGTGGGCTGAGAACACAGCCCTTTGGGGCTCCAGTGTTGAGGGTCAGTGATGAGATGTTGCTGCCCATTCTAACCACCTGGCATCTGCTTGACAGGAAGTCCAGGATCCAGCTGCACAGCGAGATGTTTAAGCCCAAAGCCCAGAGTTTCTCATCAAGCATGGAGGGCACTATGGTGTTGAATGCTGAGCTGTAGTCTACAAACAGCATTCTCACATATCTGTTCCTCTTTTCCAGGTGGTAAAAAGCAGTTAGTAGTGTAGTTGCAATGGCATGATCATTGGAGCGGTTGTTGCAGTAAGGAAAAATGCACAGAGTCCAATGAGGCAGGCAGAACAGAGCAGATGTAATCTCTGATTAGTCTCTATCAGCATTTGCTAATGATGGGAATCAGAGCAACAGGACACCAGTCATTTAAGCAAGTGATTTTGGATTGCTTGGGTACAGGCACAATGGTGGACATTTTAAAGCATGCCAGTTGGTTCACACATGCTCTGATGATGCTGCCCAGAATGCCATCTGGACCCACAAATTTACTGATATTAACCTGTCAGAAGGATCAGGTTACATACGCTACAGAGACAGAGAGTGAACTAACCTCTGAAACTTCGGCCATGATAGCTCTCTCTGCGAGGGCGGTGTTATTTCCCTCGATAAACAAGCATAAAAAGTATTAAACTGATTTGGGAGATGACTGAATGGCTGAGTCTGGAATCTCTGCAGACATCCAAGTTTCTGTAAGGCAGATAATGCAGCAGTCCCTCGCCTCTCGTTGGAAAGAGATCAGTGCTCTCTGCTCGCAAAGCTTGTTTTCTATAGACTGCAAATTTGCCAGTAGAATGCTGGGTAGCGGGGGACGATTTGCACAACATCTAAGTCTGACAAGAATGTTGGCTCAGACAAAGGGCTCTGCTGTCGTGTTTTGAAAATAGTGGGTCAGCATTGAGGTATTTAAAGACTGGTTTTTGGTGTGCTATTGCAGAATCAATGTCCAAACGTGTTTGTCTATCGTAGATAATAAGGAGCTGAGGCTGCAGTGACCCCGAGATTCATCAGACCAGGCTATGTTTTTCTAGTCTATAATGGTCCAGTTTTGTTGAGTCAGTCAGCTTCAGCTTTTTTTCTTGGCTGACAGAAGTGGAACCCGACGTGGTCTTCTACTGTTGTACCCCATCCGTCTCAAGGTTTGACATGATGTTTATTCTGAGGTACTATTCTGCTCACTATAATTGTACTGAGTAGTTATATGAGTTACATAGATTTTCTGTTTGCTCGAACCAGTCTGGCCATTCTCCATTGTCCTCTTTCATCAACAAGGCATTTCCGTCTTCAGAACTGCCGCTCACTGGATGTTTTTTGTTTTTCTCACTATTCTCTATATACTCTAGAGGCTGTTGTGAGTAAAAATACCAGGAGATCAGCAGTTACAGAAATAATCAGTCCAGGGTATTTTGATATCTGGTTATCATGTTTGTGAATAAATTTGTTTTGTTCCCTCCTTCACGACATATATATATATATATATATATATATATCACAATATTCAATTAAATCGGTGTAATGAGGGATTAGTGAATATTATTGCTTTAGTGATTTTGCATTAAAAATGAAATTAAACAAAATAAAAAAATGAGAAACTTAAATCAAATACATTTCTTAAATCAAATTGCACTCCAAACAAAATGAACAAGCAATTAAAATAATTAAGTGACCAAGAAATTATATATATATACAAAAATAATATTTATATACAAGTAACCACCTTTCCATTTACCGTCAGGCAAGTATCCGTCTAAACGTGCAGGTGGAAAATTACTTAAACAAATTAATACATAAAAACAATTATAAATGTAAACATAATAATTATATTGATGATAATAAATCACTGAAAAATAAATCATGGTTCGAGGTGAACGTGTTTGTATTATTTTATTATTTAATCACAGATGTATAGGCTGCAGAATTGCATTCACAATAAACTGTTCTGTGGAAATAAAGTGAACTGAAATCAAAGCACCTCAAAGCACCAAAGCACCTAAATTATACAATTCTTTAAAAAAAAAAAACAATTCAGAAGACAGAAACAAAGAAAGAGTGAGAACCCTTTACATGCGTGTGTTCCACAAGACTGCATGCCTCCATACAAACAGCGTGTCATACTGTCACGATTCCCTTGTTGTCTGCCCTGGGTCTCACTTGTCTTTGTTAAAAAAACTACACTTCCCATGATCCCCGGCCCTCATCACTGCCAGCCCTGTGTCATTGTGCTCACCTGATCGTAGTTTGTCATCATTATGTCTCCCAGTGTATATAAACCCTGTTTGTTCTCCATTCCCTTGTCGATCGTCAATGTATTTGGATGCTTGTTCCCGTGTTCGTTGATGTTTACCCTGCCAGTTTACCTTTGTATGTTGTCCGTGTTTTTGTTGTGTTTCCCCATTGAGGGTATTTCTTTTGTTTTGGTTTTGTCTATTTTAGTTGTCCAATAAAGCTACCCTGCATTTAGATCCTCGCCCCTCGTCTGCCTTCCTGCACATCATAACACATACATGCACATAGACGACTTTTCTGTCATCTGTCCTTGAAAATATAATAAAGTGTGTTTCTTCAAGCGCATGTCTGTGTGTCTACGGGTAAATTATTTGTAATATTAATTTGATAATAATAATAGCCTTATTATAATAATTAATTTAATACATTAATGGGAAAATAATCACTTTGACCATCGTCAATCCCCGAGATTATTGTTTGTCAGCACAACCCTAATGAGCATTTCTCTCTATAAATTAGCAAAATGTTCAGACAGTCTCTTGCTGGTTTTTCCGACACATTCAGAATCACTCCTGCTTTTGAAGGTGTTGCTGCTGGCTTGCTTTGTGTGTGCGCTTATAAAATTTATATTTTAAAGGCTCATTATTATGGTTTAGTATTTCTCTGTAATGTAGAACAGTGTTAGAAATGTTACTTATAACATTCTTTCTCAGCCCCTGATTTTCCCTGATACCCCCAATATATATATATTTCTATAACTAATTAAATTAATATCAAAAACGTGTGACTAGTCGACTAATGGCTTAAACTAACGACTACTAGTCGACTTGGAAAATGTTTGGTCGGGGGAAGCCCTAAGATTTTCCATTACCCCAAGTTTAGTTGAGAATTAAATTGAATTCTGCTGTAACTCCCCTTCTCTACAGGTTGTTAAAAAGTCCTTCTGCAGAAGAAGCCCATCAGTATTTGAATATAAATCTTGGTAAAAATCCTTTACTCCTGAGAGAGTGGAATCTGAACGGATATAAACTAGAAGACTCAAGAGTGAAGCAGATCGCTGCTCTACTGGGGGATAAACACTGTAAACTCAACAAACTTATGTGAGTATTTTAAATGGTTTTATACTTTGTATTCAACACAACTTACAGTTCATTACCTATATGAATGTATAGTGGGAACATTGGCTATGTACATGTCAGTGATTCCTTTTATATACAGTATATTATCGAGAGAGACAAAGCAATTTCTCAACTCTCTTCACTGTTTTCTTCACTGTCTACAGGTTGCCTGAATGCAAAATAACAGAGAAATGCAGTCGTGATCTGGCTTTAGCTCTGTGTTCAAATGTTTTACACCTGAGAGAGTTGGATCTGAGTAAAAATAAACTGGGCAACACAGGTGTGAAGCACTTTGGGGATGTACTGCAGAATTCAGACTGCAAACTGGAGAAACTATGGTTAGTATTACTTTCCTGTCAATGCCTAAATATACATTTTTATTTTGTGTGGTTCATTAGTGTTCATATGAAACTGTAATGTGTTAAGCCAGCTGTAGTAACAGCAAACTAACTGAAAGGTTGATTAGCTGCTTAGATGAATTATGTATTTATGGTACACATAGAGAACATTAGAATTTGTAGTAATTTGACAGTTTATGGTCAGCTTACAATTCAAATGAGAGAACTTCACCTTACTTTTTGTTACTGGATTTTTTCTGATCCCATATTTTCGAAGAAGTTATTGTGAATATTGTGAAAATTTTTCAGATTCAGTACTCTGTAACTTAAGTATTTTAACTTTAGCATATAACCTTACAGAGTAAAGTGATTATTTCTTCTCTCCCTCATTATTTTTCTTTCTCTCTTTCTCTCAATGTAGGTTAAGAGAGTGTGATATTACAGATGAAGGTTGTTCTGCTTTGACTTCAGCTCTGAATTCAAATCCATCACACCTGAGACATCTGAACCTGAGTGGGAATAAACTGGGAGAGTCAGGAATTGGACACCTGTGTGATTTACTGAGAAATTCTCAATTCCAGCTAGACAATCTAGAGTTAGTAACTGTTTGTATTGAACTGTTTATGGGTTCACCTGTAGTACACATTTACAAAATGACAAAGTAGTTATGCCTATTGTTTCCATGGTTACAATGATTTTCCAGGGTTATCACAGATATTATAAATTTTACCTTCTCTGTTTCACATCAGGTTGTGTGAATGCAGTATTACAGAGAATCAGTGTGGCATCCTGACTTCAGCTCTGAATTCAAATCCATCACACCTGAGACATCTGAACCTGAATGGAAATAAACTAGGAGACTCAGGAGTTGGACACCTGTGTGATCTACTGAGAAATTCTCAATTCCAGCTGGAAAATCTAGAGTTAGTAACTGTTTGTATTGAACTGTTTATGGGTTCACCTGTAGTACACATTTACAAAATGACAAAGTAGTTATGCCTATTGTTTCCATGGTTTCAGTGATTTTCCAGGGTTATCATAGATATTATGCATATTACCTTCTCTGTTTCACAACAGGTTGTGTGAATGCAGAATGACAGAGAAACAGTGTGGCATCCTGACTTCAGCTCTGTGTTCAAATCTTTCAAACCTGAGAGAACTTGACCTCAGTGGAAACACACTAAAGAACACAGGAGTGAATCACATATGTGATATACTGAATGATTCAAACAGCAAACTGCATAAATTGAGGTGAGTAATGTTAAATTACAAGAAGGGATGAACCAACATTTAAATTCAGTCTGATACAGAGAAGCCAATAATTATCAATAATTATTGTCATGTACTTGACCTCAGTGGAAATAAACTAAAAAAACACTGGTGTGAAGCATGTATGTGATGTACTGAATGATTCAAACAGCAAACTGGAGAAACTGAGGCGAGTAATGTTCAATTACAAGAAGGGATTAACCAACATTAAAATCTGTCTGATACAGAGAAGCCAATAATAATTGTCATGTAATGGCCAATAACTGATACATTGATGATAATTAGTTGAATAAGTTGATTAGAGCAGGGGCTTTCAAACATTTTGATGCCAAGGACCTACAAATATGATGATCCCCTTGTGATCTATTTTCATGTATAATATACCCTTCATACTGTGCAAGAATAAGAGTAATTGTCATATATAAACAATATGTTCTTTGCTAAATTGTATAGTTTGATTTTATATTGTCACTGTACTAAAGCCAAAATAAATGGGGTGCATTCTCTTGCTTACACTGCTACTTATTGCAGTTGTAGTAAGCACAATAAACTGTTCAGTTATGTGTATTCATACTGACAATTATTTTGTTGTATTAGGATGAATAAATGTGATCTAACAGAGGAAAGCTGTTCAGCTCTAGCTACAGGTCTCAGTTCAGACTCCAGCAGTCTCAGAGAGCTTGACCTGAGCAAAAATAATCTGCAGGATTCAGGAGTGAAGCTGCTCTCTGACAGACTGAAAAACAACTTTAAACTAGAGAGACTCAGAAAAGTTGATGTCTTGCATATTAAAGGACTCTTGGCCTTTTATTGTTTTCAGTATTTAGGTTTTTGTCTTGCAAACACCTTTTCATTTACTTTGAACAAGGAATAAAATATAATTCACATATTGTTTTTTTTGAGAAAAAGTTTTGTGATTTATTTTGTTCTGTACTGATTATTCAGCTCTACTCTTTCCTGTTCTAGATTGTCAGACTGCAGTATTACTGAAGAAGGATATAAATCTCTGTCTTCAGCTCTGAAATCAAACCCTTCACACCTTATTGAGCTGGATCTCAGTGGAAATGACCCTGGAGAATCAGGAGTGAAACTGCTCTGTGATTTACTACAGGATACAAACTGTAAATTAAATACTTTAAGGTGAGCTAAACTTATGGAAAATAAATGAGATGCAGTCTAATTATATATAGATGTAGTATTTCAGTAATACAGTAAGTTACACAATCTGTTGTTCAAAGTTGAAAATCTATTGAACATTAAAAAAGTGCAAAACTGCCTTAATCGGCACAAGCCACAGGGGTTTTAATTGAGCATTATTTTCTATATATTTTTCATTACACAAAGTTTAGTTAAGAATTTAATTGAATACTGCTGTAACTTCCCTTCTCTACAGGTTGTTAAAAAGTCCTTCTGCAGAAGAAGCCCATCAGTATTTGAATATAAATCTTGGTAAAAATCCTTTACTCCTGAGAGAGTGGAATCTGAACAGATATAAACTAGGAGACTCAAGAGTGAAGCAGATCGCTGTTCTACTTGGAGATAAACACTGTAAACTCAACAAACTTCTGTGAGTATTTTAAATGGTTTTATACTTTGTATTCAACACAACTTGCAGTTCATTACATATATGAATGTATAGTGGGTACATTTGCTATTGTCTATAATGTGAAATAAACTCTAAAGTAGACTCTACTTAATATACATTTACATTTATGCATTTGGCAGACACTTTTATCCAAAGCAACTTACAGTGCAATTATTACAGGGACAATCCCCCCAGAGCAACCTGGAGTTAAGTGCCTTGCTCAAGGACACAATGGTGGTGGCCATGGGGTTCAAACCAACGACCTTCTGATTAACAGCCCTGTGCTTTAGCCACTACGCCACAACCATTCTCACCATTCTACTTAGTAATGCGGCCATGGCGCTTCACTGACTTTCAATAATTCAATGGTCAGGTGTCGTGATTCCTTTTTTATATATATTAGTGAGCGAGACAAAGCAATTTCTCAACTCTCTTCACTGTTTTCTTCACTGTCTACAGGTTATCTGAATGCAAAATAACAGAGACATGCAGTCATGATCTGGCTTCAGCTCTGTGTTCAAATGTTTTACACCTCAGAGATTTGGATTTTGTGTGGTTCATTAGTGTTCATATGAAACTGTAATGTGTTATGCCAGCTGTAGTAACAGCAAACTAACTGAAAGGCTGATTAGCTGCTGAGATGAATGATGTATTTATGGTAAAAATAGAGAACATTTAAAGTTGTAGTTTTTTGGCAGTTTATGATCAGATTGCAATTAAAATGAGAGAACTTCACCTTACTTTCTGTTACTGGACTTTTGCTGATCCCATGTGAAAAAGATTTTTGCAGTTATTGTAAGCATTTTCAGACTTCAGTACTCCATAACTTAAGTATTTTAACTTTAGCATATAACCTTACAGAGTAACATACAGCGTTTGTTTCTTCTCTCCCTCATTATTTTTACCTTCTCTGTTTCACAACAGGTTGTGTGAATGCAATATTACAGAGAAACAGTGTGACATCCTGACTTCAGCTCTGTGTTCAAATCCATCACACCTGAGAGAACTCGACCTCAGTGGAAATAAACTAAAGAACACAGGATTGAATCACATATGTCATCTACTGAATGATTCAAACAGCAAACTGGAGAAACTGAGGCGAGTAATGTTCAATTACAAGAAGGGATGAACCAACATTAAAATCTGTCTGATACAGAGAAGTCAATAATAATTGTCATGTAATGGCCAATAACTGATACATTGATGATAATTAGTTGAATATGTTGATTAGAGCAGGGGCTTTCAAACATTTGATGCCAAGAACACACAAATATGATGATGCCCTTGTAATCTATTTTCATGTATAATATACCCTTCATACTGTGCAAGAAAAAGAGTAAGTAAATAAAAAATAAATAAAAAAATTATCAATTGTCACACATTATACATACATTTCTGCATATACATGGTGAAATTATTTATTTTTCACATATCCCAGCTAAGCTGGGGTCAGAGTGCAGGGTCAGCCATGATACGGCACCCCTGGAGCAGATAGGTTCAAGGGCCTTGCTCAAGGGCCCAACAGTGGTGTCTTGGTGGTGTTGGGGCTTGAATCCCTGACCATCTGATCAGTAACCCAGAGCCTTAACCGCTGAGCCACCACTGCCCCTTATGTGTGATTTTATATTGTCACTGTACTAAAGCCAAAATAAATTATTAAAATATGATCTGGAATACAATTACTTTATATGTAGTCGACCCCATATCTTTTTTCTACCCCTATTAGAGAAATGGTACATGTATAAATAGATAAATTAACAAGCATAACTCACAGTGGAAAAAAACAACATTTTTACACATTTCCAAGTAAACATTGTTGTAAGCGTTGAAATTAAATTTGATTTGATTCATAAACAGAGTTATTCATGATAGCATTTTTATTCATCCTATCTCTTTACATGTCAGATGAATGGCAAATGTCATCTAAATCTTACTGTAATCAAAAATTAGGTAGAAAAATGACTCTATAATAAAACATAAGATCCATCGATAAATATCCAATAACTAATACAGATAAATAAATAAAAACAGTCAACATAAACCAATAACTGATATAGTGCTGAAATATCATGCATCTCTATCTATGAGAAGGAAAGAAAATAAGAATTTGTTTTGGTATTTCGGTGCCTAAAATCACTCAGAAATAGTCGAAACCAAGACACATTATCATTAAGTGCTTGAGTTCACATATTTTGGGAAATGTTTTAAAGTTATTGCATGTTTTGTGATTGATTGATTAAAGATAATCTCTTCTCTATTTATGTGTTTGTCTCTTTCTAGTCTATATAATTGTGGAATCACAGATGTTGCTTCTTTGGCTGAGGTGAAAACAGTGCGGTCTTTAAAGAAACTTGATCTGAGAAAAAACAAAATTAATGCATCATCAGGGAAGCAGCTCTGTGAAGTGCTGAAAAACTCAGACTGTGAACTGGAGTGAGTAAACATTTCTCTTCATTGTATTAAATAGAGCATCATTGCATATTGAAAGTCTCTTATATTTGTTTACAGAAATGATCATTAATTATTGCACATTTACTGAAAATGTTCTGACCAAAATCAGACTCTCTGACTGATCAGTCCTGTGACAGATGGGTTTGACTCAACTATATTCAGATAAAATACACATTTGCCTGAACAATTCAAAAAGTCTTTTCCCATTTCAGTGTTGTCAAAGTTACTGCATTCTGCGTTTGGAGGTCTAATGTCCAAACAGAAGTTAAATTAAAAGTATGGAGGGGTGGTCAAATATTCTGATGAATGAACACAGAAGGGATACATCAAGAACTACATGATTAATAATTAAAGTTGACCTTAAATTCATATTTAACATTAAATAAATGGTTCTGTTTAATATTAATATTATTATCTCTTGTTTCCTCCTCACAGACTAGACAGCGAAGGTTGGTTTCAAACTCTTTGGTCTGATCTAAAATTCATAACCGGGATTAAAACTAAGGATCCTGTGGAATCAACAAAGGAAGAGAACGACAAGTGACCAACACATGAGGGAGCCTCAAAAGGAGTTGAGGAAGACACTCTACTTTAGAATGTGTTTATGAGGACTCTGTGTAAAGATATGCTATCTGTATATCAAAATCTAACATTTATAGTATATATTGTTTTATATATAATTGTTATTGTTTATTGCAAAGAACATATCTGGCTGTTAACAAAAGCGTGTAAAATGTCAAAAGATTTAGCCAGTTCATATTCTCAAATCTTAAATAAAAAGTCAAATGAGAAAAGAAACGATTGTTTCACAGAAGTCTGTACTGGTGTCATGTTAAACTACCACAGACTCCAGCTGTATAATACCAGCAGTACCAGTGTTTTTCATTTAAAACAACTGTGTGTACTGTACCTAATGCTTTTACAGCAAGACACAATGACCATTTACTCAAAACAGTTTTTTGTGTCCATCTTCTTATATGAAGGCCTAAAGCCCCGTAAACACATGCAGCGACTTTATCTCTATTCTTTGTCCTGTCAGGTCACTAGTGTGCGTTCCTACTGCTGTCGCTATAACGTTATTGGTGGAATACACGTCTGGCCATGTCTTTTAAAAACCTGATCAAAGATGAGGTAAAACTAGAATATCACTCTAATTTGACATGGATTCAAAAGGGAGACTGTTTTATGCTCAGTATCATATCATTAATAAGATGAACGATCTATTAATGAATGAATCAAACTCACTCAGACTGCCGACAGTTCCTTTTCCATGCATAATTTTTATTATATCATGCATGTTGTTAAAAATGAATCGTATAGAACAATGAAATCGTCTAAGGTTACGTAGTGTAACCCTTGTTCCCTGAAAAAAGCGGAACGAGATGCTGCGTTGAGAAAAGCGCTTTGGGAACATCCTACATGTATGACCAGCTGTGAATATGTGTGTAACACGTCAATGAACATTGACCGGAATTTATAGCCTCAGTTGGTGAAATCATTAGATATACCTGTGGCCGGGCTATAAATAGATGTGTCACCAGCGTGTCGTCAGATAATTTTTCTGGAGAGCAGTCCTGGGGCATCCCAGTGCGGCAAAGAAGCACAGCATCTTGTTCTGCTTTTTTCATGGAACAAGGGTTACACTACGTAACCCGAGACATTCCCTTTACAAAAAGCTTCACTATGATGCTGCACTGAGAAAAGCGCTTTGGGAACGAGAATACCCACGCCACCGCACTGTGGCTGTCCGGACCCCCTACGATTGTGTAGAATGCTCACAAGAACGCGAGAGGTCTCAGACATGAGCTTGAGATGTCGACTCAAGGAAATAAGAGCCCGGAGTAGCATGAACATCCAAACTATAAAATCTGATGAATGTGTGCAGAGAGGACCAACCTGCCGCATCACAAATTTGCAGCAGAGGGAGACCTCTAGCCAAGGCTTTAGAGGAGACAAGCCCTCTGGAAGAGTGAGCCCTGATACTTACTGGCGAAGCTTGACTGCATGCCTCATAGGCCAGGGCAGTAGGGTCCCTCACCCAATGCGACATAGTCTACTTGGAGGTGGCCGCCCCCCAGTTGCGGCTCCCATGGCAAACGAATAGTTGCCCTGACTTACACCACTGGCTAGTGCGGTGGACATAAGTCTAAAGGGCACAGACTGGAAACGGTCTCTGAAGTCTTTGCTGCTCCGGCGTTGCAAACGGTGGGGAGCAGAAGGCTTAGAGAGTGACCGGATGTAGGGTCGCGAAAGGCACCTTAGGCAGGTAGTCAGGATGAGGGTGCAAAATTGCTTTGGTCATTCCTTGGGCAAGCTCTAAACAGGCTGGCAAAAGAGACAGAGCCTGTAGGTCCCCAATTCTCTTTAGAGATGTAATCGCCATAAGAAAAACCATCTTGAGAGTCAGAAGCGGAGAGAAAGATCTGTGGCGCATCATCGAGCGCATCACCAACACACAGGTCGTCCAGCAGGTGAGCTTGGTAAGCCTGTAATACATCTATTGTGTGCAGAGCAGCACCAGCCTGACCTGCTTCTTGATAAGCCTTCCCCACTAAAGTGGAGGTCATCCTGCAAGGCTTTGTGGGGAGAGAGGGCTTTTTAAATGACGATGCCGAACCCGGCGAGAGATAGCCCGCAAGTGTCTCTTCTACCGGCGGCATCACTGAATACCCCCGTGTCTCAGCACCCACTATAGTTGAATATATCGACATCAAGGGCACGAAGACACAGGTCTGTAAAGCTGTAAAGTTGTTTACATTTGAGGTTTTAGGGTTTGATGACATTGCATTGTCATGGCAATGAAGTTGTAAAATTGTTTATATCTTTGCACAGATGCGGTTAGTAAGTGATTTTATGACAATAAAATCATGTTAACACACATATTGTTTACGTCTTGTGTCTATACTTTTGAAACAGTATTTTTATGTTTACAGATTAAACCCCATTGACTTCCATTGTAGGTGTCTCACTGGAACACACATTTGTGCTTTTATTAAAGGAGGGATGAGTCAAAATACATTTTGTGGTAATCAATATTATGTTACAAATGCTGTCGATTGAGATGAACTTGTATTGAACCCGGAATATTCCTGTTAGTCAGCGCTACTCAACACGCTGGCCGCATGTGACCCTCGAGCGATCTTTTGCAGCGTTATGATGTCATCATCAGAAATATATTTATCAGCAGCCGATCAAATCTGTATGAATTGTGAGGTGTCCATTTTCATGAGGATTTATGCTAGTTCTGTACATCACATTAGAGAGGGAATTCAACTGCAAGAGGATGTTACTAATAAAACACAAATAATATCGGAGCATGGCTGATGTTATGAGAGCGACGGTCGGTCTGCGCATGCGTTTATACACAGGACACCCGCTCACGCGCGGTCTGTCAATCAAACATGCACGCTCGCAATCTCACTTCAACACGGCGTGAATCTGTCCAATCTCTTGAATATCTCATCAGATATATGTGCTCGTCTTGACAACATTATTTGTAGGAAAACAAAACAGTTTTTTCTGCAGTAACGGCGTTGAGACACCTTCACGCACATTATTTTTAGTGATCTACTTTGGCGCTAAACGCTAAGGGGGGAACAAATCTTTATGTCTGGTTTTGGATATATGGTTTTTGAACACATCTCTGGTGAATGTTGAACACTCATCTGTTTGTTAGCTGACAATCACAGTGACAACAGAACTGATCTATATCAGAAAATCCAAGGAAAAATCCAGAAAAAACCAAGGAGCTTGTAGTGGACTTCAGGAAGAAAGACAGAGAACACAGCCCCATCACCATCAATGGAGCACCGGTAGAGAGAGTCAGCAGTTTCAAGTTCCTCGTGTCCACATTACTGAGGAACTCACATGGTCCGTCCACACTGAGGCCGTTGTGAAGAAGGCTCACCAGTGCCTCTTCTTCCTGAGACGGCTGAGGAAGTTTGGAATGAACCAACACATCCTCACACGGTTCTACACCAGCACTGTAGAGAGCATCCTGACTGGCTGGTATGGCAATAGCACCGCCCACAACCACAAAGCCCTGCAAAGGGTGGTGTGAACTGCAAGAAACATCATCAGAGGTGAGCTTCCCTCCCTCCAGGACATCTATACCAGGTGGTGTGTGAAAAAAGCTCGGAGGATCATCAGAGACTCCAGCCACCCGAGTCATAGTCTGTTCTCACTGCTTCCATCAGGCA
Organism: Xyrauchen texanus; assembly: GCF_025860055.1. Classification (NCBI taxonomy): domain Eukaryota; kingdom Metazoa; phylum Chordata; class Actinopteri; order Cypriniformes; family Catostomidae; genus Xyrauchen; species Xyrauchen texanus. The sequence goes on from NC_068323.1 coordinate 2,021,849, forward strand.
GGCGGTATCGCAGCATCATATATATATACAAAATATATATATAAAATATGTCATAAAAATTAAGAGTGTGGCCCTCGAGGGTACATGGATCCAGCGTTGCACCTCCTGACCTTTCTGAAGTTGAGTAGTCCTGCTTTAAATCATCATAGATGACATTTTGACTTTTGAATGTTCATTTTTATCTTTAATTCAACTAATTTCACATTTTTATTTGACATTTAATATTTTGGCATTCATTTGTATGCCACTATTTACATAATGTACTTTTTATAGCAAACTTAAATGGCTTCAAATAACTTTGCATTTAAAATAGTTCTCAATATGAAATGAAAACACTTAATTCATCAGATTATACCAGCTTTTATGTGACTGTATTATTTATTATTATTTAATAATTATTGCTATTATTCTCCCGGCATACAGGTAATGCACACAGACTGGAAGAAGCTCGTCTTTCATACATTGATCATATTGTTTCTCTTTTGCATTTACAGATGTTACAGAGGAAGAACGCTCTCATCAGAGCACAGATGTGTCCGATCAGAAGGGGACTACAGTATAAATCATATTCTGATGTTGAGATTAAACTGCTCTGATTGTATGTGAAAATCTATATTAGCCTAACAGTATTTATTTATGTTTTAATCATCAGGATTCAGTTTAATAACTTGTTTGACTGACATGTACTTTTAATCTAGACTTTAAATCTCTTTGCAGTCTTCAGATGAAACTGAGAGCACAAAGTTCAATAAATATTCATGAAATCATCTCGGCTGTTTTCAGTATTATTGTTGTCTGCTGTTTGTAACACAAAATGTCAAAATATTTTTTTCTGCTAGTTTCTTTGTGTTTTTCCCACATACACCCCCTTTTTTTTGTCGAAGAACTTTTGTGTATTTAATTTAGATTCAGATTTTGAGTGATTCGTGTTAAATAACATGTTGTCAAAGTACAATGGGGAAAAAATAAGTTTGGAAACATTTTCCTCTTAAGAATAATTCTTCAGTTTGTCATAAAGGGAGAAATGACTACAGTAAGCATTAGTGTGCAGAAGAAATCCACTCAGCACACGCTCACAGATCATATACCTGGCTCAACTCAGTTCTGCTGTTGCTCTCTCGTGATTTACACCGTTTCATATTTAAAGACATCATCAGAGGAATACTGTGACTTTAGGTTTGTATCATTTTCTCTCAGTTAGAGTTACAAACATCTGTTGTGTCTTGTTAAATGTTGACAGCTGAAAGTTGCCCATTTGTAGTCTTGATCATCTTTATATCTAACCTGAGTCTGCTATTTTAATTCTAACCATCTTGACTGAAGATCCAAGATACATAATGGAAAATGTTTGTATGTGTTGTCAAAACCTTTACTCTTAATGTTACATGCAGATCCAAACACACACACTACTAGACACTACAAAAGATCAGTAGTGTAGATAGTGTCTTTATAAAACATGAATCACATTAGATGATCTGAAGAGCACAACCTGTATTATTGTGTTTTATTTTATTAATAATAAGTCAGACGACACACGTGTGGTTACTGAACTGACATGCTTTTCATCCGGTCCCCCTTCTCACGTGACTCCTCTTACGTACATCTGACAGACAGACAGATATAAATATATATATATTAGATAGATAGACAGAGAGTTAGACAGATACACAGACAGATAAACAGACAGGTATATAGATAGATAGACAGACAGATATATATATATATATATAGAGATAGACAGACAGAGAGGCAGACAGACATATATATATATATATATATATATATATATATAGACAGAGAGATAGACACACAGACAGATAGACAGGCAGACAGATATATAGATAGGCAGACAGACATATATATATAGACAGACAGACACACAGACAGAGAGATAGACAGACAGACAGATACACAGACAGACACACAGACAGAGAGATAGACAGACAGACAGATACACAGACAGACACACAGACAGAGAGGCAGACAGACACACATATAGACAGATACACACATAGATAAACAGACAGATAGATAGAGAGACAGACATATATATATAGATAGATAGACAGAGAGGCAGACAGGTATATAGACAGGCAGACAGACAGACAGACAGATATATATATATATATAGACAGACAGACACACAGTCAGACAAACAGACAGAGAGATAGACAGACAGATACACAGACAATTAGACAGAGAGGCAGACAGATTCTAAATCATATAATGATATATGTCTGACATTCATGTCTTCCAGAGACTAAAATGTTTACGCTTCAAAAGGACGTCAGGGTGATGTAATAATCTAGTCCTGAAATAAGATTTTTATAGTGGAAGTTTCAGATAAGTAGAATAAGGCCTGTGGTTAAAATCATTTAAAGAAATGTTCACGTTTTGTTATAGAACATAAATTACACACAGTCAGACCTCAAAATTTAATTTTGAAGCTACTGAGTTTTAAAAACCCCATGTTAATATCACAGTGATAATTAAAGGGACAGTTCAACCAAATGGGAAAATTATCTCATCATTTATTCACCCTCATGCCATCCCAGATGTGTGTGACTTTCATTATTCTGAAGAACACAAATTAAGGTTTTTGGAAGAATATTTCAGCTCTGTAGGTCCATACAATGCAAGTGAATGGTGACATGAACTTTGAAGCTTCAAAAAGCACATAAAGGTAGAATAAAAGTAATCCATTAGAATCCAGTGGTTTAATCCATGTCTTCAGAAGTGATATGACAGGTGTGGGTGAGAAACACATCAATATTTAAGTATTTTTTTAAACTATAAATCTTCACTTTCACTTTCCATTCTTCTATTGTTTTTGGTTATTCACATTACTACTGGTTAGGGAATAGAAATTATAGTAAAAAAGGACTTCAAATGAACTTAAATCCTTATATTCAGGATGAAAGACAAAAACTCTCTCTCTATAACAGTTCAGAGAGTACACATTTCTGTCCCAGCACTAATCAGTGTGTGGAGCATTGTAGGGCTCTTTATTGACTGTTTAACGTGTACTTATTTCATTACACGCTTGTGAGTGAATGCCCCTTTAAAATAGGCTACCTCAGAAATGTATTTATTTTGTATTATTGCTACTTTTTAACACATTTGATGATTTTCTTCCAAATATTGCTTATTTCACTGATTACTCTATTTACTCGACTCCGTTTCTATACATTTTCATCAGAAATTGCTCACATCTATTCAAGCACTCTGATTGGCTCTACGAATAACTGTACATGCTCCCAGAGAGCCAATCAGATCGCGTATCTCTCTGACGTGTACACTCACTGCGCGCACACGAGACGAGGAGAGAGAATATGAGGAGCCATTTCCGATGGCGACACTAGACTTCTGGATTCATGCATAAATCAAAAAGTAAGATTTAATGCTTCAATATTACAGTTATTTGACGGGTGAGGAATAAAGACAAGCTGCTCATATATTCTTACATGAGTGTGATTTTAAAGTCGCAACGAGACAGTTATTTGCCTAAATGCGCAATAAAAATGTACTTTAAAAAAAATTTACATTTAAAAAAGTTACTTGAGCAAACCATTTGAAGGGAAAAATTGTTGTTGTTGAAAATTAAGTGCTTTTGAAAGATTTTTTCCCCTTATTTCGAGTCTGTTTTCTGAAAAACGCGAAATCGAAAGTATTTTAGAAATCACTTCATTGCTCATAAACCACCGCCAACACTTTCTGTTCTTTATGGATTACATCAATCTATTTATTTATTTTTTACTTAGTTTTTTATTATTATTTATGTATTTATTTTCCTTAATGTCGTTAATTTTTGGTGGTTGTTTTTTGATCATGCGAAATCGAAAGTAAAATATATTTCCGGTGTTGTGCTGAAGTCGGTGTCCTATCTGAATGTGCGTCTAGAGGGCGCTGTTCAGTAAGTTGTCGTGTGAGCATCACCACGTGACGCATTGAGGGGGAAACAGCAGGGTCACCAGATCTGACAGTACATTAGAGATTACTGAAATCTGTTACCCCTCTTTAATTTCTACTAAATGTGTCTACTGTTCACCAAACTCATTCAGGTGATGTCTAACAAATATACTTGATGTCCTTTTGGATAAATGTTTCTGCTAAATTACTCAAACGAAAATGATGTGAATATTCCAGGGTGAAGTGTTCATGGAAGAGTGTTCATGGAAGAGTGGAATTATTTTTCCCTTATACATGTTAGATTTTACAAAGATGTCTGGCATGTATACCTAAAATTAACTGGCTCAATCATTACCAAATATTAATAACATTTACATTTACATTTATTCATTTGGCAGACGCTTTTATCCAAAGCGACTTACAAAAGAGGAAGAACATCAGCGAATCATCTTTGGGAGACAGTGGTACAAAAAGTGCAATATTACAAAGTTTCACTATCATCATAATAGTATACAAACAGATTTAAGTGCAACAAGAAATGTAATTTTTATTTATTTTTATTTTTTTATTTTTTTAGTGACCAGTTAAGTGCTTTTGGAAAAGATGTGTTTTTAGCCGTTTTTTGAAGATAGAGTTAGCTTCCCGGATTGAGTTGGGAAGGTCATTCCACCACCGTGGTATGATGAAACTGAAAGTCCGGGAGAGTGTTTTGGTGCCTCTTTGTTTTGGTACGACAAGGCGACGTTCCTTAGCCGACCGCAGACTTCTGGTGGGAACGTAGCTCTGCATAAATGTTTTTAGGTATGCTGGAGCTGACCCAGTGACTGTTTTATATGCCAGCATCAGGGCCTTGAATTGAATACGTGCATGAACCGGCAGCCAGTGGAGAGAGACAAAGAGTGGTGTAACATGTGCTCTCTTAGGTTCATTAAAGACCAGACTTGCTGCTGCATTCTGGATCATTTGGAGAGGTCTAATAGCACATGCAGGAAGGCCTGCAATGAGAGCGTTACAGTAGTCCAGTCTAGTTATGACAAGGGACTGAACGAGCAGATGTTTGGCATGTACAGAGAGGAAGGGTCTTATCTTCCTGATATTGTAGAGTGTAAATCTACAAGATCTTGCAGTTTTTGAAATGTGGTCGGTGAAATTTAGCGCATCATCAATGGTTACCCCTAGATTTCTTACCGTTTTGGAAGGCGAAACTGTAGTTGGACCCAGCTGTACGGTGATGTTGTGTTTAACAGCAGGGTTGGCTGGAAAGACAAGGAGTTCGGTCTTGGCTGGGTTGAGTTGAAGGTGGTGTTCCTTCATCCAGGCCGAGATGTCTGCCAGACAGTCAGCGATTCGAGCGGTCACTGTGGTGTCGTTGGGCTGGAAAGACAAGTAGAGTTGCGTGTCATCAGCGTAGCAGTGGTAAGAGAAACCATGTGACTGGATGATGGGTCCCAGTGATGTTGTGTACATGGAGAAGAGAAGTGGCCCAAGCACTTATCCCTGAGGTACCCCAGTAAGTAACTGGTGTGGCTTGGATACTTCCCCTCTCCATGCTACCTCAAAGGACCTTTCTGAGAGATAAGAGTTGAACCAGTCAAGCACAGTTCCAGTGATACCCAGTTTAGAGAGGTTGGAGAGAAGGATCTGATGGTTGACTGTGTCAAAGGCAGCAGAAAGGTCCAGCAAAATCAGAACGGATGATCTCGATTCAGCTTTCGCCTGTCTCAGCGACTCGATGACAGACAGCAGGGCAGTCTCAGTGGAGTGTCCACTTTTGAAGCCCGACTGATTGTCATCCAGCAGCTTGTTCTGTGAGAGATAGGCAGAGATCTGATCGAAAATTGCCCTTTCAAGTGTTTTTGCCATGAATGGGATGAGAGAGACTGGTCTGTAGTGTTCTATCTGTGTGGGGTTAAGTGCAGGTTTTTTCAGCAGTGGGGTTACTCGAGCCTGCTTAAATGTAGTGGGAAAAGTGCCTGCAAGAAGGGATGTGTTAATAATAACTATACATTGTGCTTATTTTGGTTATTTTACTTGAAAAACAGTAATAGTTTAAAGACTTTTAAAGAGTATTTGTTTAACTTTTGAGGTCAGTATATATTAAAAATTCAAAAACATTTTGCAGCAAAGTACTCACACTGAGAGAAGACGTTTAATTGCAGGTAGTGAATATAATGTGCATGATGGGTGACTGTAAGACGTCTCAGAATCAGAATGACACAAGATATGCTGTTAGACACACAGACACGTGCTTTAGGGTTGTGCCGATGGACGATATCATCGATATTTTGCGAGTCTTGCTAGTGTGACTCACTAATCCTAGTCTCTTCTATAGTTAACCTAAAAACTTTGCAGGGATTGCTCTGTAAATTAAACTGAGAATATAACTAATGCATACAGTATATGCTATTTTAAATACTGTAGTATATGCCAGAGACGTGACGTGTTAGTCTGTGAAAATACCGTGTCAGGCAGGCTACACAAATATTGATCTTGACATTGTTAGCTTCTTGTCTTTTTTTTACATGTCTTACACTGTACATTTAGATTAAAATATTTTATGTTGTAGGCTACAAGAAAATAGCCTTTATTAATTAATTATTAGTAGTTGTAGTGTCTCAGAAAATCTTGCTCATTGTCACATAGCTCTTGTATACACTGAAGCGGCAGTTTAAGATAAACCCAGACCAGCTGAATGTCAAATAACTTTTGTCTGGTTAATACTTTTAAAGAAAAATTTCCTTGGCCATAAATCCATAATGTCAAATCAAATGAAAGAAACAAGGTGAATATGAATAACACACATTTATTAAAACATAGAAGAACAACAAATAAAGAACAAGAAAACGGGAACAACACTCAGACCGAAACTCGGCATTAACATTTCACTTATAATTAGCAGCACAATTAACTTCAGCACAGGCTACAAAATAAATTATGTTATTGAAATATTGTAAAGTGGTCATATGAACTACACAAATGAACGTTTAAAAAATAATATGCAAAATCGAATAGCTCCGCAACAGATGGTGAAAAATGCGTAAAGAAGTCTAATATCTTTCACCATAGACCAAGTTTAAATTTCGATGTTTCTGGCCAGAAATACCAACATATTCACTTTATCTGGTTTTAATAAGCTGCGGATTGGAGTAACTACACTACCCGCTGTGCTGAAGACCCGCTCTGATGGAGTACTGGTAGAACATATGCACAGATATTTCCGTGCTAATCTTGCCATGAACGGAAACCTTTTGTCGCTCGCTTTTCCACCAAGTCAGCGGGTCCTCTTCCCCATCAATGGCCATTTCCTGCAGGTACATGGTCATTTCTGCCTCGACCTTTTGCTCATCAGTGAGTAAAATAACTGAAATTATAGTTTTTAAGTGGAAAATAGTATTTATGTAAAGAGATATATTAAAATAAAAAGTGCCAACTCTTAAGTGAAAGCTAAAAAAAAAATGCTTCACGTGTCGTGCAACCTACTGATAAAGCGCCGACGAGTCATTAGTTGGGTTAGTAAAATAACGAAATTATAATTTTTCATATAATTTTTGAAAATTACCACCCCACCGACGATATCATCGTCCATCGCGATGTTTTACTGTCAACATCGTCAACTGCCAATTTAGGGGACATCGCCCAACCCTAGAAGAAACACTATAATATTTTTAAGAACAGATGACAGAAAGTTAGTCTTTGTGCATGTCTGATGAGCTGTTTGTTTTGAGACATGCAGTCTCGTGAAACACACGTATGTAAAGGGTTCTCACTCTTTCTTTGTTTCAGTCTTCTGAAATTGTTTTGCAAGAATAGTATCATCTATGAGACTGCTGCCAATGACCACCGACATCTCGGTTCAGGAGGCGTTTTGAATTCAGTTTGCTTTATTTCCACAGAACAGTTTATAGTGAACGCAACTCTGCAGCATATATCTGTGATTAAATCACAAAATAAAACAAAAAGTGATTATTAGCAACATTATAATTGTTTAATGTATAAATGTTTTTAGATCTTTTTTTTTAAAGATTTTTTTCATTCCAATGACAGAATAAACAAACATAACAGGAAACACGGAATCAAACTACATTAACCTAAACCCTTCCCCCCACACGGACACACACCCCAGTGGCCCGACAGCAAACCAAGCAAAATATCATCTGCGCAAAGATTTGTGAAGGGAGAAGAATTGACCTACTGTAATGATCAATACTCAGTTTATTAACTATGCAACATATTGTCTTCTCCAGGTCAAACCTAAAGAGAAAGTGATGCACATTGCTGAAGTAATGTTAGAGGAGTGAAGAAAGCAAGATGAGTCTCCCAGAGGAACAGAGGTGAGACCATGATTGTTTTTTAGGGTACAATGATGTCATGATACCAAAGTGTATGAAGACAACTTGTATGAGATCAAAATGTGTAATTGAAGTGCGTTAATATTTCAGACATCAAACCTGATACATAAACTTCACTGCATTGCAACTGTGTACAAACCTTAAAGGGACAGTTCACACAAAAATGAAAATTCTCTCATCATTCACTCACTCTCATGCCATCCCAGATGTGTGACTTTCTTCTGCAGAACACAAATGAAGATTTTTAGAAGAATATTTCAGCTTCCATGGTCCAATCAATGCAATTGAATGAGTACCACGTTTTTGAATCTCCAATTATTTTGAAAATCTTAATTTGTGTTCTACAGAAAGAAAGTCACACACATCTGGGATGGCATGAGAGTGAGTAAATGATGAGAGAATTTACATTTTTGGGTGAACTATCCCTTTAAGGTTCCAATTGTTAACATCAACCAAAAAGACTGACATGCGAGAGTAAATACCCATTTTGTGAGGAACATGGGGATTTCACTCTGATATATGTGAATATCTCTGAAAATGTTCAACAGATTAATCCAAAATGAATCTATTCATTAACATTTATTTTGCTTTTGATTTATCATGAACAGAATTTACTGAGATCATTTAAAATTGTAAAAAGCTTATAGAGAAAGAAAGAAGAAATTCAATCAGATGATGTTGGTGTGAAGGAGAGAAACACTTTGAAACACAGTTTCAGTAGATCAGCAGAGATAAACACACAGGAATAAAGTTCATGTATATAATCAGTTTTCTAGGATCCAAAGTTCAATAGAGAGATGCAGGAAATAGTTTGTTTAACTTGTCACTGTTTAACTTGCACAGATGATAAAAGACAGTTTATATTGATGCAGAAGAAACTGTGATTGTGGACATGATTTATGCAAGTGCCACTGCTGGTGGTGTTTATTTACAAAGGTAAAAAGCAGAACTGATCAGAGGGCGTCCCACCGGGAGAAGTCATTTGTTTTGGAGAGTGATGGAGGGGTGTCTTATGGTTAAGTGGAGATCTTGAAGGGCAAGGAACTAGCACTCCACTTAGTATTTTTGGTCATTTATTGTAAAGGGGCACTCAGATATTAAAGGACTGGATCACCCAAAAATGTAATTCAGTAATAATTCACCCACATTCACATGTTTCAAACCTTTAACATTTAAAGATGTTAAACAACACTCTACAATGTGAGTGAATCATATGCATATGTGACAATTTCATGCTATGTCACTAAAAATGTCTGTTATTATCTAGTAAATGTTCAGAATGAACTCTCCAGTGATTGAGTTGTGAAGTGGTAAAGATCTTCAGCACGAGACCATTTCACTCTCTAATGGAAATGTATCTTATTGTCTGCAGTGGATCTGGAGTTGTCACAGATGTCACCATCGGTTTCATGATTTACATTGAATGTGAAGAGGTCAACTCAATATTCTCTGTTCAATCAGATACTGAATGTCTCTGCAGACCAGTTTATTGTGTCTGTTGGATTATAATACACATTATGAGAGTAAAACTTTGGTTTGTGGGTATAAGTAGAGATTAATGCAATCTGGAGTCATGGTCTCTTTTTAATGTCCTTTCTGTTCTTTGCAGTAATTTGTTAATCAAAAAGTAAAAAGAATCATTAAATCTGATCTCACATAGCACTATTCTTTATGTCACTAGGGAAAGACCAGATTCACCTGTATTCAGTTCTGTGTCTGTGAAGAGTGATCGGTCAAAAGGTGAAGTACCGAACTTCAGTGAGGAAACACCATCAAAAAGGTATTTCATGTGTTTCTTATTGTTGGTCATGTGTACACTATATTAGAAAGTATTTCATTCATTCATGGCAGACATGTACAATAAATAATATATAATAAATATAAAAAGTATGTAAATTTTTATACTGTCTCAGCCCACATTTCATGATAATAATTTTCTAGAACCCATTCAACTGAATATTTGAGAATATTAAATTATTGTAATATTAGAATATTATATTGATAATGATGATGATATTTATTATAATTATTAGTTGGAGTAATATATTTCTGTAAGAAAATCTTGACTTGCACAGGGCACTGCAATGTGATCCAATTAAAACTGTTCTAAACCGTCAAAGTTGTCAGAAAACTGATGAAGGTTTTCTGAGCGCAGCTAAATTCCCAACATCTGTATAACTCCTCATTTTAACATCTCATGCTCTGTATTATTTGTATATTAACTTGTGAAATTACTTTATGTAATTACACAAAATTGCAATTAATGTGAATCTGGTGTGCTTTAATGCACGTAAGCAAGTCAGAGTGCATCTGTTACTCTGAGCACAAGATGTTATGAATATTGGCATTACATTTCTAATGTTATTACTAGTATGAATGAAAATGACATTTGATGAGGCCAGCAGGGGGTGCTCACCTTGCGGTCTGTGTGGGTCCCAATGCCCTAGTATAGTGACGGGGACACTATTCTGTAAAAAGGCCCCGTCCATCAGATTAGATGTTCAACTGAGTTCCTGACTCTCTGTGGTCAATAAAAATCCCAGGAGCATTTCTTGCATTGGCTCTTATTAATTATGACCTAATAATCCCCATCATTAATTGGCTCTATAGCTCTACTCTCACCTCTCCACCAATAGCTGGTGTGTGGTGAACGTACTGGCGTCGCAAAATGTGTAATGAAGTGCGTTAATGTTTCTGGCATCAAACCTGATACATAAACTTCACTGCATTGCAACTGCAGGTGTGTACAAACCTTAAAGGGACAGTTCATGCAAAAATACTAATTCTCTCATCATTTACTCACTCTCATGCCATCCCAGATGTGTGACTTTCTTTCTTCAGAACACAAATGAAGATTTTTAAAAGAATATTTCAGCTCCCATGGTCCATTCAATGCAAGTGAATGAGTACCACTTTTTTGAAGCTACAAAAAGCACATAAAGGCAGCATAAAAGTAATCCATAAGACTCCAGTGGTTTAATCCATGTCTTCAGAAGTGATATGATAGGTGAGGGTGAGAAACAGATCAATATTTAAGTACTTTTTTACAATAAATCTACACTTTAGCATTCTTCTTCTTTTGCTTTTGGCAATTCACATTCTTCATGCGTTTCGCCACCTAGTGGGCAAGGAGGAGAATTTATTGGAGAAAATGACTTATATATTGATCTGTTTTTTTACCCACACATATTATATTGCTTCAGAAGATATAAATGTAACCAACAGAGATTTATGGATGACTTTTATTCTGCCTTTATGTGATTTTTGGAGCTTAAACATTTTGGTACTCATTCACTTGCATTCAGTGGACCAAATGAAACATTCTTCTAAAAATCTTAATTTATGTTCTGAAGAAAGAAAATGAAACACATCTGGGATGGCATGAGTGTGAGTAAATGATGTCAGAATTTTCTGTTTTGGGTGATCTATTCTTTTAAGTTTCCAATTGTTAACATCATCAGTGTTCCCACGCATCCTAAAAAACCTGAATTTGGAATACAGTTTTCCAGACAAAAAAGTAGAAAAAATAGTTCTGGAAATATTTTAATATAATAGAAGAGTTTGACTGTTACTAACAAGGTTTTTGCTACATGTACAAATACATGGTAAAGATCGAGATTGGGAATAAGAGTCAAATACACATTTTGTCACTGTCGGTGGCTGCATATTTTGTGAAATGTTTTGCCTTGAAAAGAGTGGAAACTCTGATCATGAAATACATTATTTAACATTTAAGTAGAAATTGTTTGAGATTTTGAGATAATTTGCCCTATTTTGATTAGATCTTTTGGACCCTAGCAACCCCAGACACAACTTAATAATTTATTTTAACAACTTTATAAAATTTTTATATGCCAAATATGATTTTTCAACACTAAGATTTTCTCTCTGTGTTGAGAATTCAGTGGAAGATCTGAAAATCATGTTGAAACCATCCTGCAGTTTAATTTCATTAATTCATTAAAAACAGTCTGAAACTCTGATAAACAGATATATCTGTGCTGCTTCAGACGCTGATGATGGTGTAAATCAAAAACATTTTGTTTCATGCACTTTGGCACTTTTTGCAAACAAAATTTGTGAAAGATTGTTACTATGGACATTATTTACCAGCTTTTGCTTTCCTTGTATTCAATAATGAAAGGAAATGCAGAAGTTGTCAGTATATGCAGAATATTTGGGACACTATTTGTGTAACTGATGGAGTTGGTCCAAAAAGACTGACATGTGAGGGGAAATACCCATTTTGTGAGGAACATGGGGATTTCACTCTGATATATGTGAATATCTCTGAAAGTGTTTAACAGATTAATCCAAAATGAATCTATTCATTACCATTTATTTTGCTTTTGAATTATCATGAAGAGAATTTACTGAAATCATTTCAAATAAAAAAACCTAGAGTAAGAAAGAAAGAAAGAGTAACTCAATCATGTGATGTTGGTGAGAAGGACAGAAACACCTTGTAACAGTTTCAGTAGATCAGCAGAGATAAACACACAGGAATAAAGTTCATGTACATAATCAGTTTTCTAGGCTCCAAAGTTCAATCGAGAGATGCAGGAAATAGTTTGTTTAACTTGTCACTGTTTAACTTACACAGATGATAAAAGACAGTTTATATTGATGCAGAAGAAACTGTGATTGGGGACATGATTTATGCAAGTGCCACTGCTGGTGGTGTTTATTTACAAAGGTAAAAAGCAGAACTGATCAGAGGGCGTCCCACCGGGAGAAGTCATTTGTTTTGGAGAGTGATGGAGGGGTGTCTTATGGTTAAGTGGAGATCTTGAAGGGCGAGGAACTAGCACTCCACTTAGTATTTTTGGTCATTTATTGTAAAGGGGCACTCAGATATTAAAGGAATAGATCACCCAAAATGTTTAATTCAGTAATCATTCACCCACATTCACGTGTTTCAAACCTTTATGAATTTCTTGTGTGGAACATGAAATACACTCACCTAAAGGATTATTAGGAACACCTGTTCAATTTCTCATTAATGCAATTATCTAATCAACCAATCACATGGCAGTTGCTTCAATGCATTTAGGGGTGTGGTCCTGGTCAAGACAATCTCCTGAACTCCAAACTGAATGTCAGAATGGGAAAGAAAGGTGATTTAAGCAATTTTGAGCGTGGCATGGTTGTTGGTGCCAGACGGGCCGGTCTGAGTATTTCACAATCTGCTCAGTTACTGGGATTTTCACACACAATCATTTCTAGGGTTTACAAAGAATGGTGTGAAAAGGGAAAAACATTCAGTATGCGGCAGTCCTGTGGGCGAAAATGCCTTGTTGATGCTAGAGGTCAGAGGAGAATAGGCCGACTGATTCAAGCTGATAGAAGAGCAACTTTGCCTGAAATAACCACTCATTACAACCAAGGTATGCAGCAAAGCATTTGTGAAGCCACAACACGCACAACCTTGAGGCGGATGGGCTACAACAGCAGAAGACCCCACCGGGTACCACTCATCTCCACTACAAATAGGAAAAAGAGGCTACAATTTGCAAGAGCTCACCAAAATTGGACAGTTGAAGACTGGAAAAATGTTGCCTGGTCTGATGAGTCTCGATTTCTGTTGAGACATTCAGATGGTAGAGTCAGAATTTGGCGTAAACAGAATGAGAACATGGATCCATCATGCCTTGTTACCACTGTGCAGGCTGGTGGTGGTGGTGTAATGGTGTGGGGGATGTTTTCTTGGCACACTTTAGGCCCCTTAGTGCCAATTGGGCATCGTTTAAATGCCACGGCCTACCTGAGCATTGTTTCTGACCATGTCCATCCCTTTATGGCCACCATGTACCCATCCTCTGATGGCTACTTCCAGCAGGATAAAAGCTTGAATCATTTCAAATTGGTTTCTTGAACATGACAATGAGTTCACTGTACTAAAATGGCCCCCACAGTCACCAGATCTCAACCCAATAGAGCATCTTTGGGATGTGGTGGAACGGGAGCTTCGTGCCCTGGATGTGCATCCCACAAATCTCCATCAACTGCAAGATGCTATCCTATCAATATGGGCCAACATTTCTAAAGAATGCTTTCAGCACCTTGTTGAATCAATGCCACGTAGAATTAAGGCAGTTCTGAAGGCGAAAGGGGGTCAAACACAGTATTAGTATGGTGTTCCTAATAATCCTTTAGGTGAGTGTATGTTAAACAACACGCTACAATGTGAGTGAATCATATGCATATGTGACAATTTGATGCTATGTCACTAAAAATGTCTGTTATTAGCTAGTAAATGTTCAGAATGAACTCTCCAGTGATTGAGTTGTGAAGTGGCAAAGATCTTCAGCACGAGACCATTTCACTCTCTAATGGAAATGTATCTTATTGTCTGCAGTGGATCTGGAGTTGTCACAGATGTCACCATCGGTTTCATGATTTACATTGAATGTGAAGAGGTCAACTCAATATTCTCTGTTCAATCAGATACTGAATGTCTCTGCAGACCAGTTTATTGTGTCTGTTGGATTATAATACACATTATGAGAGTAAAACTTTGGTTTGTGTGTTTAAGTAGTGTTCAAAGATGAGATCCATGCAATCTAGAGTCATGGTCTCTTTTTAATATCCTTTCTGTTCTTTGCAGTAATTTGTTAATCAAAAAGTAAAAAGAATCATTAAATCTGATCTCACATAGCACTATTCTTTATGTCACTAGGGAAAGACCAGATTCACCTGTATTCAGTTCTGTGTCTGTGAAGAGTGATCAGTCAAAAGGTGAAGTACCGAACTTCAGTGAGGAAACACCATCAAAAAGGTATTTCATGTTTTTCTTATTGTTGGTCATGTGCAGACTGTGTTAAAGTATTTCATTCATTCATGGCAGACATGTACAATAAATAATATATAATAAATATAAAAAACATGTCAATTTTTATACTGTCTCAGCCCACATTTCATGATAATAATTTTTTAGAACCCATTCAACTGAATATTTGAGAATATTAAATTATTGTAATATTAGAATATTATATTGATAATGATGATGATATTTATTATAATTAGTAGTTGTAGTAATATATTTCTGTAAAAAAATCTTAACTTGCACAGGGCACTGCAATGTGATCCAATTAAAACTGTTCTAAACCGTCAAAGTTGTCAGAAAACTGATGAAGGTTTTCTGAGCGCAGCTAAATTCCCAACATCTGTATAACTCCTCATTTTAACATCTCATCCTCTGTATAAAAATACCCTGTGCCATGGAGTGTATTATTTGTATATTAACTTGTGAAATTACTTTATGGAATTACACAAAATTGCAATTAATGTGAATCTGGTGTGCTTTAATGCACGTAAGCAAGTCAGAGATGTTCTGTGGCACATAGAACCCTTGTTCCCTGAAAAAAGCAGAACGAGATGCTGCGCTGCTAAGCGCTATGGGGAACAATCCTAGTTGTGACCGAGCTGTGAATAATGTGTGTAACACGTCAATGAACATTGACCGGAATTTATAGCCTTGGCTGATGTAATCATTAGATGCACCTGTGGCCAGGCTATAAATGGATGCGTCACCAGGTGTCGTCAGATACTTCTTTTTGAAGAGCAGTCCTGGGACGTCCCAGTGTGGCATAGAAGCGCAGCATCTCGTTCCGCTTTTTTCAGGGAACAAGGGTTACACATGTAACCCGATACGTTCCCTTTACAAAATGCTTCACTATGATGTTGCGCTGCTAAGCGCTATGGGGAACGCAATACCCATGCCACCACACTGGGGGCTGTCCGGAACCCTACGGTTGTGCAGTGTACTCACAAATACGCGAGAGGTCTCAGACATGAGCTTGAGATGTCGACTCAAGGGCATAAGAGCCCGGAGTAGCATAAACATCTAAACCATTAAATTTGGATGAATGTGTGCGGAGAGGACCAGCCTGCCGCATCACAAACTTGTTCAGGCATGAGCGGAGATGTCGACTCAAGGGCATAAGAGCCCGGAGTAGCAAAGCATCTAACCCATAAAGTTCGATGAATGTGTGCGAAGAGAACCCTATCGCAACACAAACTTGTCATAAAAACTGATGAATGTGAGCGGAGAGGACCAGCCTGCCGCATCACAAACTTGCCTAAACATGAGCTTAAGATGTCGACTCAAGGGCATAAGAGTGGCAGAACATCCAAATTATAAAAATCCAATGAATGTGTGCGGAGAGGACAACCTGCCGCATCACAGACTTGCTGCAGAGGGAGACCTCTAGCCAAGGTTTTAGAGGTGGAGAACCCTCTGGTAGAGTGCGCCCTAAAACCTACTGGCGAAGCTTGATCACACCTCGTAGGCCCGGGCAATAATGAGGATGCCTCTTAGAGGGCACCCCTCCCACCAAACCGTGGCAAACCGCAGTGGCCATATAGAACCTGGCAGTGGCGAGGCAAGTGCCCGCCAACAGTTCTTTCTACAGAAAATCCAGAACTGAAGTAAACTGGCAGTTAGGTGGTTCTGTAATATGAACTTTAGTAGAAGGAATCGCATGCAGGCGAATTTGTGCTATGTATGCATCCCCACGATCAGCCCCCCGAGGAGTAGAGGAGACATTGCACTATCAACAGAGGCGAAGAGGTTGTCTTCTGCCCTGAAAAATCTACCCAGATCAGTTCCAAGTGGAGGGAGCCCTAGCACTTGAAATGGTCTCGATAACCTCAAGATAAAACACTGTGAACCTCATTTGGTACCCTTAGGGGCCAGACATGAAAGGTTTCACAATTCGGGCCAAGGATGAGAAGGTCCTCCCTGTTCGGAATCGCCCAAGGCGAGCCGTCGAGGTATTAACTCCGAGAAGCATATCCTGTTCGGCCAGCGCGGTGCTATCAGTAAGAGGCAAAAACCCTTGCTGGCGAACTCTGGGCAACTACTACCTTAGGGTGGAGTTCTTAACTCCCCCAATGGTATTTTCTGTCTGGACAGTAAATCTGCTCCCACATATGGGCATCCAGGGATATAACTGACCTGAGTTACAGGAGCATGCCCTGGGCCCTAAGGAGAATCCGATGTGTCAGAAATACAGCTGACAAGAACATGGGTCTCCTTAATGATTTATGTAAGAGGCTACCGTTGTATTGGCCCTTGGAAGAAATCCCCTGGCTTTGGGCCACAACAAAAACGGTCTCATGAGCAGAAGGTTCTGAGGGATCACAGAGGATGCGGTCGCGCTGAGACCTGGAAATCGTTGATACTGATAACAGTGCAACCTTGACCTAGCCTGACTTTGCTCAGGGTGATCTGAATGGACTCAATCCTAGCGGGAGACAGTTGTGCCCGCATTGTGATTGAACTCCATACGATGCCCCGATAGACAGTGTTCTGAGTGGGAGAGAGGATGCTTTTCTTGGCGTTGAGCCTCAACCCCAGAGAAACAGATGAGCTAAGACGTCCTTGTGCTGAACTGCCAGTTAGGATCAGCCAGTCGTCTACATAATTCAGAATGCAGATGCCCTGGAGTCGCAAGGAGCAAGCGCTACATCATGCATTGTGAATGTGCGGGTAAAAAGGGCTAGGCCGAGTGAAAGAACCTGACACTGGAAGACTTTGCCCCCGGAAGTGAACCTCAGGAACTTTCCATGTTGTGGCAGAACTTCTAAATGAAGTATAGAAGTGCGTCATAAGATCGATGGTGACCAGACAAACGAGTTGTAGGGCTTGAGACATGACCGTCTTGATAGGCATCATCTAGGACTTGAACACCCATGGGCAGTTCAAGCTTTAAGATCTAAGCCAGACGCCACCCCTCACCCTCCATGGGAAATGGGAAGTATTTAGTGTAATAACCTAACTCTCTCTCTCTGGAAGGGGAACACATACAGTACCATGGCCCCTTTAACCAGGAGATTTAAGGGGTTTTTTTTACATAAAAAAGAAATCCGGTTAACGGTAGTGAGAACACGCCGTTGAAACACGGAAAAGCGGCGAGTGAATTAAATCCTGACGCCCTTATAAGACCCACAGAAAATAATATATCTGGCAGAAGATTCCATGCTGCCAGGATCTCTGAGATGGGTATTAGATTTTAACACTTCCTGTTGATTGGTTGTGGAGTGTTTCGCGTCCTGAATAAAATGCAGGAACAGCAAAAACACCCAATTTTGACAGAAGCCTCTGCAACCCGAAACACCAAGAGGTGGCGGGAATGGAGGGGCTTCGAGGGGGTACCGGGAGGGGTGAAGTGAAGCACGTGCCCCGTCCCGAGGGGAGCTACCCCCTAATCAAGACCTGCTGCTTGATAAGCCCTTCCCACTAAAGTGGAGGTTGTCCTATAAGGCTTTGAGGGGAAAGAGGGCTTATTAAGTGACGATGCCGAGCCCGGCGAGAGATGGCCAGCAAGCGTCTCTCCGACCGGCGGCATCACTGAATACCCCCGTGCCTGAGCACCCATGATAGTCGAATATAATGACGTCGAGGATATGAACGTATGTGAACATGGGAAGAAATGTTTTTTTTTTTTTAGGGGTTCCTCCATGAGCGAGAAAGCTCTTAATGGAGGTTATCAAAGAAGGGAAGGGACTCATGAGGCGTTCCCTTTCTTAGACTGGAAGATAAAATCTATCCCCTAATTTGGAGGGTTTGGGGGTCTCTTTTTCGCATGGCCAGTCCAATCTGCCATCTTGTGGAATTTCACTGTACTGCAGGCAGTAGAGCAAGATGGCGCCAGTGTGTGTGGCTAGCCGTCTGCTGCTCACGGTTGTATGGATGTTTGTCTTGTTTTTAGTGACTTTTTTTGAAATTACAAACTCTCTATTAGTGTACGATCGGCAAACACTTTTTAGTATCAGATTGGCTTTGGATAATACGCCGATCTATATTGTGAACGGGGGTGGAACAAACAATTCACCCCCCACCGTTTCTCTGTGGATTACCTGCCTATTTCTGCTGAACCCCATGCTGTCTCGAGGAAAAAGCGGTTCAGACGCCGTGGCAAACGAGGTGGTCTGTTAGTAAAAATAAAAACTTTGATGACCCTGTTCCCGAATGCCGATCCTCGCTGGATTTTTGGAGATCTTGGCGTGGATTGCCGTCGGTACGCGCTTAGACGGTTTGGGGATCCCGCGTATAGGTGGTTGGTACCTGCGACTGATGTTGATGTGGATAAAGAGCCTCCGGTCAGAATTTATCGGGCATCCTGCTCTAAAAGAGGTGTGGACGCAACTCTCCATCGGTCTTTGGCCCGTGAATCGCAGTTATTGAAAGACTCAACTCCAGTGAGGTTAGCCTTGGTGAATGCTAGATCACTAGCTAACAAATCCTTCATTTTGAATAACTTTTTTACATCCAAGGACTTGGACATGTTGTGTGTGACTGAGACCTGGATCGGTGTTGGTGAGTCAAGTGTTTTTTCTGAAGTTTTACCTCTGAACTGTACCTATTTTAACTCTCCACGGCTCACGGGACGAGGAGGCAGAGTAGCAACTATTTTTAAAGAACATTTAAATTGTAGGCGTCCGCCATCTTCCTCCTACTCCAGTTTTGAACTGAGTGTTTTTGAATTAAGTCTGAGTTATCCTGTGTTATGCACTGTTGTTTATCGTCCACCCAAATATAACGGATTTTTTAGCCGGAATCATGACCAAATATGACCGGGTTTTAACATTTATGCATTTGGCAGATGCTTTTATCCAAAGCAACTTACAGTGCAATTATTACAGGTAAAATCCCCCTGGAACAACTTGGAGTTAAGTGCCTTGCTCAAGGGCACAATGGTGGTGGCCGTGGGGTTCGAACCAAGGACCTTCTGATTAACAGCCCTGTGCTTTAGCCACTGTGGGGGACTTTAATATCCATGTGTGCTGTCCCGCTAGGCCTTTGGCCACAGCTTTTTTTAATCTTGTGGAGTCCTTTAACTTAACCCAGTTTGTCGTTAGTCCCACACATACATGTGGTCACACACTAGATTTGGTTTTGACATATGGCTTGCCTATTAGTAACATCGAAGTCTGTGATGCCACTTTTTCTGATCTTTTGCCTGTTTTATTTGAAATATGTATTTCTCGTGATTCCAAAGTGATTGTTCCACAACGTCGCTGTCGGGCGATTAACCCTTCAACTGCTCAATTATTTTCTGAAGCTTTTAATGCAAATGAAGTTGATTATTCAATGCCCGCATGTGGGCTTAATACCGAAGAACTAACTACATCGTTCTTTTTAACTTGTCAAAATATTTTGGATACAGTTGCCCCTTTCAGGACGATTCGTGGAAAAATTAGAGTTCAACCGTGGCTGAATGCTACTACTCGAGCCATAAGGCTGGAATGCAGAAGGGCGGAACGCCGCTGGAAGAAGGATAAATTACAGATCTCATTTGATATTTTACAGTACAATTTGTCTAAATATCAAAAAACTGTTAGATTAGAGAAATCAAAGTATCTCTCTAATGTTATCTGTAACAATTCCCATAAGCCAGCTGTGCTGTTCAGTACTATTAATGCTATTCTGAACACTCCCCAAGCTACTTGTTTAGAGCCTTCTGCCGAGTTGTGTGAAAATTTTTTACACTTTTTTATTGATAAGATTGAGGCTATTAGATCTAATATATCCCCCCCTTTGACTTTTTTATCCGTTTCCTCTGAGTGCACTGCTGTTTTTGATCAGTTTGTGCCGGTGTCTCTTGTCTCTCTGAGGGAGTTTTTTGTTGAAATGAAATTATCCTCATGTTGCATGGATATTGTTCCTCCACGTCTTCTAAAAGACTCACTTGATGCTATTGGTCCTACTGTACTTGCGATTATTAATAGCAGCCTGGCTTCGGGAGTCGTACCTAAGTCTTTTAAACATGCATCAGTGGAACCAGTAATCAAGAAATCTAACCTGGATCCCACAGTCTTTGCTAATTTTAGACCTATCTCGAAACTTTCGTTTCTGTCTAAATTACTGGAGAAGGTTGTATTTGGACAATTGAATGCATTCCTAGATCTACATGGTATCCATGAAGTGTTTCAGTCTGGTTTTAAGTCCCAGCATAGTACGGAAACTGCACTGTTGAAGGTTTCTAACGATTTGTCACTTACTACTGACTCGGGGAACTGTGCGGTTCTAATTTTACTGGATCTGTCCGCTGCATTTGATACCATAGACCATAAGATCTTGGTTACACGCTTAGAAAAATGTGCTGGTATTGAGGGTATTGCGTTGGCATGGTTTAAATCATATTTGTCTGAAAGAACTATCTCAGTTCGCCTTGGAGAATTTGCCTCCTCAACGGCTTCTTTTACGTGTGGGGTCCCCCAGGGCTCCATTTTGGGGCCTATTTTGTTTGCCTTGTATTTGCTCCCCCTGGGACACATTTTCAGGAAGTTTGGCATCTCTTTTCATTGTTATGCAGATGACACGCAGATTTATCTGCCTTTGAAAAGGAGAGACACTCATACGTTAGCGCCTCTATTACAGTGTCTTGAGGAAATTAAGGCCTGGATGGCACTGAATTTCCTAAGTTTTAATGAAAGAAAAACAGAAGTCATGCTGTTCACGCCGGGTGGCACTTATGAATCCTTACAGGTGGATCTTGGGGAATTGAATCCACTAGTGTAACCATATGTTAAGAATTTGGGTGTGATTATGGACTGTGATTTTAAATTGGATAAACAGATTAACTTAGTAGTTAAGTCTAGTTTTTTCCAATTGAGACAACTCACCAAGGTTAAATCTTTCCTGTCTTTTATAGACTTTCAAAGACTGCTTCATATTTTTATCTCATCGCGTCTAGACTATTGTAATGGCCTCTATGTAGGCATTAGTCAGGCCTCTCTCTCCAGACTGCAGAGGGTCCAGAATGCAGCAGCTCGCCTGTTGACGGGTACACGAAAGCAGGAACACATTACCCCTATTCTCTCCTCTCTTCACTGGTTGCCTGTCCATTTTAGGATTAATTTTAAGATTTTGATGTTTGTTTTCAAATCTCTTAATGGTCTTGCACCAAAGTATCTGTCTGAACTGATCAAGCAGTATGCGCCGCCAAGAGCGCTTAGGTCTGCTGACCATTTGCTTTTAGTTGTCCCTCGGGTTAAGCTGAAGAGCAGGGGCGAAAGAGCATTTGCAGTAGCTGGACCAAAGCTTTGGAAAAATTTGCCCTTGTACATCAGACAGGCTCAGACACTTGCTGCTTTTAAATCTAGTCTTAAAACCTATTATTATAGTTTGGCATTTGACGCTATGTGAGAGTTGTTTTATTGCTTTTGTTTAATTGTTTTTTATTTTTTGTGTCATTGATCGTTTGTAGCAGTAATATAGATTTTAAGTGTACAGCACTTTGTCAAACACTTGCTGTTTTTAAAAGTGCTTTATAAATAAACTTTGACTTTGACTTTGACTCCCTTCAGACAGGACCGAGGCGGGTCTGAGGCTTGCTTGTCAAGCGCAGAACCCACACTCAGGTCGTCCAGGAGGTCAGACTGGTACGCCTGTAAAACAGCATAGTGTGCAGAGCATCACCAGCCTGACCTGCTGCTTGATAAGCCCTTCCCAATAAAGTGGAGGTTGTCCTACAAGGCTTTGAGGGGAGAGAGGGCTTCTTAAGTGACGATGCCGAGCCCGGCGAGAGATGGCCAGCAAGCGTCTCTCCGACCGGCGGCATCACTGAATACCCCCGTGCCTCAGCACCCATGATAGTCGAATATAATGACGTCGAGGGTATGTGAACACGGGAAGAAATGTTTTTTTTTTTTTTAGGGGTTCCTCCATGAGCGAGAAAGCTCTTAATGGAGGTTATCAAAGAAGGGAAGGGACTCATGAGGCGTTCCCTTTCTTAGACTGGAAGATAAAATCTATCCCCTAATTTGGAGGGTTTGGGGGTCTCTTTTTCACGTGGCCAGTCCAATCTGGCAACCGCACGAGTAACAACATCGAGCAACTCCTCCGTAGATTTTTTATCGCAGACGGAAAGCTCGGAGGCGGGAAGAGAATCGCGATCCTCCTCATGATCCGAAGAAGCGTCGGAACGCGCTTCGAGATCATGTGAAGGACCAGCTGGGTTTGAGGAGAGAGCGAGAGAAAGGGATAAACCCGTCTCTTGCTCCTAAGCCAAATCCATGCAAGAGCCCCATGAACAATCTCTTATTTTTTATTTATTTTTAAAAATAAATAATGCACACTGCCTAACAAATTCTAAATCCTAACAGAGGAAAGAAAGTTTTGACAGGGTTTGTGAAACACACAGCCACAGAATCGCTCTGAAAAAAGAGTGTCTGACGACACCTGGTGACACATCCATTTATAGCCTGGCCTCAGGTGCATCTAATTTATCAGCCAAGGCTATAAATTCACCGGAATTGTGTCCTCCCCGCCATGACGCTGAACAATGTTCATTGACGTGTTACACACATTATTCACAGCTCGGTCACAACTAAGATTGTGCCCCATAGCGCTTAGCAGCACAGCATCATAGTGAAGCTTTTTGTAAAGGGAACACTGAAAACACTGTAATAATGTACTAACACAATACAGGCAGGACAGAGAACAGCCCAAACTTTGAACTTTGAAGCAAGCAGACAATTAATTTATTTGATTAAAATGCAACCCTTTGCAGTTTAATAATCACACAAGGTCAAATCATTATGTTGATTTTATTTTTATTAGGCAAGGCAAGGCAAGTTTATTTATATAGCACATTTCATACACAATGGTAATTAAAAGTGCTTTACATAGAAGAGATTAAAATAAGAATAAAACAAAAAAATAAGAATAATTGAAACAGTTTAGAATATTAAATTAATTAAAATACAGTACAAACAGTCGGACACACAGTGGCACAGTGCTCATTCAGTAAATGCACAGCTAAACAGATGTGTTTTGAGTCTGGATTTGAATGTGACTACTGTAGGATCACATCTGATCTGTTCTGGAAGCTGGTTCCAGCTGAGGATGGCATAATAGCTAAAAGCAGACTCTCCTTGCTTAGAGTGAACCCTTGGTATTTCTAGCTGATGTGATCCTAATGATCTGAGTGATCTGTTGGGTTTATATTCAGTGAGCATATCTGCAATATATTGAGGTCCTAGCCCATTGAGTGATTTATATACCAGAAATAATACTTTAAAATCAATCCTAAATGTAACTGGGAGCCAGTGTAAAGACCTGAGGACTGGGGTGATATGTTCATATTTTCTGGTTCTGCTCAGAATCCTGGCAGCAGCGTTCTGTATGAGCTGCAACTGTCTTATGGTCTTTTCGGGAAGGCCAGTGAGGAGTCCATTACAATAATCCACCCTGCTGGTGATGAAAGCATGCACAAGTTTCTCTAGGTCTTGACTGGAAACAAAGCATCTAATTCTTGCAATATTTTTCAGATGATAGTATGCTGATTTAATTATTGCTTTGACATGACTACTGAAACTAAGGTCTGACTCTAGAGACACACCAAGATTCCTGACTTGATTTTTAGTTGTTTGACCCCTAGCATTAGATATGCATTCACCTTGAGAACTTCATCTTTGTTTCCAAACGCAATGACTTCAGTTTTGTCTTTGTTTAACTGAAGAAAGTTTTGGCACATCCAACTGTTTACTTCATCAATGCATTGGCACAGGGAGTCAATGGGGCTGTAATCGTTAGGTGATAGGGCAATGTAGATCTGTGTGTCGTCTGCATAGCTGTGGTAAGCAATTTGGTTCTTTCTCATTATTTGGCTCATTGGGAGCATATAGAGGTTGAACAGGAGTGGCGCAAGAATTTTGCAGCCCTAGCAGAAAGAGAACAAATGTGTTAGCATTACATTTCGTCTAGGTTACGTATGTAACCTCCGTTCCCCTGCGGTCGCTCTCTCCACGTTGTGTCGGAGAAGCGACACTAGGGGTCTTTCTTGAGCGCCAAAATATGCCTCTGACTTATGAAAAAAGGCCAATGAGAAGTTGGCAGACAGTATTTGCATACCCCGCCCCCGGACATACGGGTATTTAGTCGGGGCGAATACGGGAGTTCATTCAGGATTTTTCTGAGGAGCCGGAAATGGTCCGGCCACAACAGTGGCTCGGTTCAGCGTCATGGCGGGGAGGACACAACGTCTCGTTCCCTCCATCTGGGAACGGAGGTTACATACGTAACCTAGACATTCCCCTTCTGTTGCTCTCTCCACGTTGTGTCAGAGAAGCGACACTAGTGGTCCCACTTTAATCATGCCATGCGCTGAGCCGTGTACGTGAACTGCTGATACAGAAGCGGGCAGGTGTTCTTCTGTGCAAACGCGACCAACTGTATCCGACTGCATGTACCCTTCCCCAATGCCCCATTAAGACATCAGGATCCTTCTGGTTACCCTAGAGAGGGGAACAAGGTGATGCTTGCCAACCTGGGAACGGGCCAAGCTTGGCTGGGCCTCTTTTCTCTCTATGTTTCTCGCATAGAGCAATCACGGCCAGGGCCCTTACATGCATTAAGGGAAGGGGGTCTTACCCAGTTTCCTATACTTTCAGGGGGAGAAGACCCTGCGGAGACCACACCTATCCTGCAGGGGAGGTAAAGGTGGTGAACACATCACATGGCCGTCTTAGGGCCTATGTGGGAAGTTTGGCACGGTGGTAGATCCAGCCTCGGAGAGGGGGGAGTTGCTACAGCATGGCGACCGAGGCAGCTGTGACTGCCTAAGGGAGACACGGGAGTCTGCTCGTGAGGGGACAGTACCGCGGAAATACACACAGGGGGAGTCCACGTAGGAGGCCTAACACCTGTGGAGCACCTATTCCAGAACAGGGTAGATTAAGTACCCGTAGTGGACTGGGTCGGCAAGTTGAACTGCTGAACTGCTGAACTGCTTAACTGCGGACCCAGAGGGCTGGGGAGGAATCAACCAGGGATCCGAGAAGTGGGATGCCCTGGGAAACAAGGCGCACTATTTTACCTCGGCTGAGGGAAAGGGCGCTAGGCGCAAGTGATTCACCCGGCCAGTCCGTCAGCGTGTTACCGAGTTCTCGGACCTGAGAAAACACGAGACGATATTGACTCAACCCGGAGATTGTAAAATCTAGCAAAGGTATTGGGTGTTGCCCACCCTGCTGCTCTACAGATGTCTGTTAGGGAGGTATCCTTGGCCAGTGCCCACGAGGACTCGACACTTCTAGTTGTGTGTGCTCGGACCAGCAAGGGGAGGGGCATGACCTGGGTGTGATAAGCCAAAGTAATGGCGTTGACAACCCAGTGGGCGAGCCTCTGTTTGGAGACAGCATTCCCTTTCTGCTGTCCCCCAAAGCAGACAAAGAGCTGCTCAGAACATCTAGAGCTCTGCGTGCGGTCCAAATAGGTACGCAAAGCACGTACTGGACACCGCAACGAAAGGGCTCCTCCCGGGGCAGCGCTTGCAGGTTCACTACCTGTTCTCTGAAGGGTGTGGTAGGAACCTTGGGCACGTAGCCCGGTCGTGGTCTTAGGATCACGTACGTGTCTGCCGGACCGAACTCCAGGCAAGTGTCGCTGACAGATAACACTTGCAGGTCCCCAACCCTCTTGATGGAGGCGAGCGTGATCAGCAGGGCAGTCTTGAGAGAGAGGGCCCTAAGTCCAGCTGAGTTTAGCGGCTCGAAGGGGGGTCTCTGGAGACCCGTGAGGACCACTGAGAGATCCCAGGAGGGAACTAGGCCTGGCCGGGAGGGATTTAACCTCAGGGCGCCTCTTGATGTACCAGCGCAGCGGGGCCCCTTTCCAATGGCCCGCGGCTGCGTGCCCGTTGCACACGGCGCCCCAACCTGATCTGGAGGCGTCGGTCATGACCAGGACGCGTCGGGACACCTGCTGCAAGGGTACTCTCGTACTGCCCGTAGAAAGCAGAGGTCTGTCCAGGGTTTGAGTGTTTGGCGGCAGGCGGTGGTGATCATTACCTGGTGCGTGCCACGGCGCCATGCTCGTCTTGGGACTCGAGTCTGGAGCCAGTGCTGAAGTGGTCTCATATGCATCAACCCCAGTGGCGCGACCGCCGCGGAGGACGCCATATACCCCAGGAGCCTTTGGAAAAGTTTTAAAGGGACCATTGTGCCTGGCTTGAAGGAAGCGAGGGGACAGAGACAGGCCGAAGGGGAGGACTTTGTACTGATACGCCTGGCCATCGAACGCGAACCGCAGGAAGGGTCGGTGTTGCGGCAAAATTGAGACGTGAAAGTACGCGTCCCTCAGGTCTACCGCTGCGAACCAATCTAGATGCCGGACGCCAGTCAGAATCTGTTTTTGCGTGAGCATTTTGAACGGGAGTTTCAGAAGAGCCCGGTTGAAAACTCGCAGGTCCAAGAACGGTCATAAGCCGCCGCCTTTCTTGGGTACAATGAAGTAAGGACTGTAGAAACCCTTCTTCATTTCGGTTGGAGGGACAGGCTCTATCGCGTCTTTGAGTAAAAGAGTGGCGATTTCCGTGCGCAGGGAAATGGCATGCTTGCCGTGTACTGCGGAAAAGCGGACGCCCACAAAGGGGGGCAGAGGCATGGCAAACTGAGTTGAATGGTCCGGTGCAGCCAGCGAGACGGGTTGGGCAGTGAAAGCCATGCTTCTAAACTCTGTGCTAGGGGCATCAAAGGGACGCTTAGTATTTTGGACATACCCGGCGGGGCCTCGCAGCGGGGCGGAACAGGTAATGTGGCGTCGGGAGGCATAGGTGCGGCCCGAGGCTGAGGTGCTGAGAACAAACTCAAAGCACTTACCTTGCTCTGTGCGCCCGGCAGGGGGCGGGTTCGTGACTGAGGAGAACATGAACCATCCACAAACGCAGCCTCGGTGTGATCGCTGCCAAAACACACGAGACAACGCCTGTAGCCGTCTGAAGCGGAGAGCACTCTACCGCATCCAGGAACAACACAGGGGCGGAAAGGCATCTTGAAAAAGATGTGTCCTGAAAAGGACGTTCAACGCCGCTGTGTTTTTGCTCTTTTAGAGGAAATTTCTCTTTTAAATAAAATCACTCTTTTATAGGAACTCTTTCGAGTTTTGTCTGTGCTGTTGAAGCGCCCAGGGCAACAATGCACAGCCGTGCACAGAGAAGGAGGAAGCCGCTCATATGCGCCGTCAGATCCAACAGCATGCAGATCGTCAGAGGTATACACGGAAACTTGGTGTGTGTGTAACTCGCAGCAGACTGCATACACGACCGTCGGCTCCGAAGAAATTTTCTGAATGAACTCCCGTATTCGCCCCGCCTAAATACCCGTATGTCCAGGGGCGGGGTATGCAAATACTCTCTGCCAACTTCTCATTGGCCTTTTTTCATAAGTCAGAGGCATATTTCGGCACTCAAGCGAGACCCCTAGTGTCGCTTCTCCGACACAACGTGGAGAGAGCGACAGAAGGGGAACTAATGTTATTACTAGTATGAATGAAAATTACATTTGATGAGGCCAGCAGGGGGTGCACACCTTGCGGTCTGTGTGGGTCCTAATGCCCTAGTATAGTGACGGGGACACTATATTTGTTTATTTACAAAGGTAAAAAGCAGAACTGATCAGAGGGCGTCCCACTGGGAGAAGTCATTTGTTTTGGAGAGTGATGGAGGGGTGTCTTATGGTTAAGTGGAGATCTTGAAGGGCGAGGAACTAGCACTCCACTTAGTATTTTAGTCATTCATTGTAACGGGGCACTCCGATATTAAAGGAATAGATCACCTTCAAGTGTTTCAAACCTTTATGAATTTCTTGTGTGGAACATGAAATATGTTAAACAACACACTACAATGTGAGTGAATCATATGCATATGTGACAATTTCATGCTATGTCACTAAAAATGTCTGTTATTATCTAGTAAATGTTCAGAATGAACTCTCCAGTGATTGAGTTGTGAAGTGGCAAAGATCTTCAGCACGAGACCATTTCACTCTCTAATGGAAATGTATCTTATTGTCTGCAGTGGATCTGGAGTTGTCACAGATGTCACCATCGGTTTCATGATTTACATTGAATGTGAAGAGGTCAACTCAATATTCTCTGTTCAATCAGATACTGAATGGCTCTGCAGACCAGTTTATTGTGTCTGTTGGATTATAATACACGTTATGAGAGTAAAACTTTGGTTTGTGTGTTTAAGTAGTGTTCAAAGATGAGATCCATGCAATCTGGAGTCATGGTCTCTTTTTAATATCCTTTCTGTTCTTTGCAGTAATTTGTTAATCAAAAAGTAAAAAGTAGCATTAAGTCTAATCTCACATAGCACTATTCTTTATGTCACTAGTGGAAGACCAGATTCACCTGTATTCAGTTCTGTGTCTGTGAAGAGTGATCAGTCAAAAGGTGAAGTACCGAACTTCAGTGAGGAAACACCATCAAAAAGGTATTTCATGTGTTTTATTGTTGGTCATATGCAGACTGTGTTAAAGTATTTCATTCATTCATGGCAGACATGTACAATAAATAATATATAATAAATATAAAAAGTATGTAAATTTTTATACTGTCTCAGCCCACATTTCATGATAATAATTTTCTAGAACCCATTCAACTGAATATTTGAGAATATTAAATGATTGTAATATTAGAATATTATATTGATAATGATGATGATATTTATTATAATTATTAGTTGGAGTAATATATTTCTGTAAGAAAATCTTGACTTGCACAGGGCACTGCAATGTGATCCAATTAAAACTGTTCTAAACCGTCAAAGTTGTCAGAAAACTGATGAAGGTTTTCTGAGCGCAGCTAAATTCCCAACATCTGTATAACTCCTCATTTTAACATCTCATGCTCTGTATTATTTGTATATTAACTTGTGAAATTACTTTATGTAATTACACAAAATTGCAATTAATGTGAATCTGGTGTGCTTTAATGCACGTAAGCAAGTCAGAGTGCATCTGTTACTCTGAGCACAAGATGTTATGAATATTGGCATTACATTTCTAATGTTATTACTAGTATGAATGAAAATGACATTTGATGAGGCCAGCAGGGGGTGCTCACCTTGCGGTCTGTGTGGGTCCCAATGCCCTAGTATAGTGACGGGGACACTATTCTGTAAAAAGGCCCCGTCCATCAGATTAGATGTTCAACTGAGTTCCTGACTCTCTGTGGTCAATAAAAATCCCAGGAGCATTTCTTGCATTGGCTCTTATCAATCATGACCTAATAATCCCCATCATTAATTGGCTCTATAGGTCTACTCTCACCTCTCCACCAATAGCTGGTGTGTGGTGAACGTACTGGCGTCGCAAAATGTGTAATGAAGTGCGTTAATGTTTCTGGCATCAAACCTGATACATAAACTTCACTGCATTGCAACTGCAGGTGTGTACAAACCTTAAAGGGACAGTTCATGCAAAAATACTAATTCTCTCATCATTTACTCACTCTCATGCCATCCCAGATGTGTGTGACTTTCTTTCTTCAGAACACAAATTAAGATGTTTAAAAGAATATTTCAGCTCCCATGGTCCATTCAATGCAAGTGAATGAGTACCACATTTGAATCTCCAAAAAGCACATAAAGTCAGCATAAAAGTAATCCATAAGACTCCAGTGGTTTAATCCATGTCTTCAGAAGTGATATGATTGGTGAGGGTGAGAAACAGATCCATATTTAAGTACTTTTTTACAATAAATCTACACTTTAGCATTCTTCTTCTTTTACTTTTGACAATTCACATTCTTCATGCATTTCGCCACCTAGTGGGCAGGGAGGAGAATTTATTGACTTAATTGAGAAAATGACTTAAATATTGATCTGTTTTTTACCCACATCTATTATATTGCTTCAGAAGATATATATGTAACCAACAGAGATTTATGGATTACTTTTATTCTGCCTTTATGTGATTTTTGGAGCTTAAACATTTTGGTACCCATTCACTTGCATTCAATGGACCAAATGAAACATTCTTCTAAAAATCTTCATTTGTGTTCTGCTAAAGAAAGAAAGTCAAACACATCTGGGATGGCACGAGTGTGAGTAAATGATGTCAGAATTGTCTGTTTTGGATGAACTATTTAAGGTTCCAATTGTCACGCGTCCTAAAAAACCTGAATTTGGAATACAGTTTTCTAGTCAAAAAAGTAGAAAATAGTTCTGGAAATATTTTAATATAATAGAAGAGTTTGACCGTGTTACTAACAAGGTTTTTGCTACATGTACAAATACATGGTAAAGATCGAGATTGAGAATAAGAGTCAAATAAAAATTTTGTCACTGTCGGTGGCTGCATATTTTTGAAATGTTTTGCCTTGAAAAGAGTGGAAACTCTGATCATGAAATACATTATTTAACATTTAAGTAGAAATTGTTTGGGATTTTGAGATATTTTACCCTATTTTGATAAGCTCTTTTGGGCAATAGCAACCCCAGACACAACTTTATACATTTTTTTATGAAAAATATGATTTTTCAACACTAAGATTTTCTCTCTGTGTTGAGAATTCAGTGGAAAAATCTGAAAATCATGTTGAAACCATCCTGCAGTTTAATTACATTCATTCATTAAAAACAGTCTGAAACTCTGATAAACAGATATATCTGTGCTGCTTCAGACGCTGATGATGGTGTAAATCAAAAACATTTTGTTTTGTGCACTTTGGCACTTTTTGCAAACTCGTGATAAAATTTTAAAGATTGTTACTATGGACATTATTTACCAGCTTTTGCTTTCCTTGTATTCAATAATGAAAGGAAATGCAGAAGTTGTCAGTATATGCAGAATATTTGGTACACTATTTGTGTAACTGATGGAGTTGGTCCAAAAAGACTGACATGTGAGGGGAAATACCCATTTTGTGAGGAACATGGGGATTTCACTCTGATATATGTGAATATCTCTTAAAGTGTTTAACAGATTAATCCAAAATGAATCTATTCATTACCATTTATTTTGCTTTTGAATTATCATGAAGAGAATTTACTGAAATCATAAATTCTAAATAAAGTTCATGTACATAATCAGTTTTCTAGGATCCAAAGTTCAATAGAGATCCAGGAAATAGTTTGTTTAACTTGCACAGATGAGAAAGGACAGTTTATATTGATCAAATAAAAGAAACTGATGGAGGACATGATTTATGAAAGTGCCACTGCTAAGTCTCCTCTGCCATCACTATATGAATAGACTGCACTCTCCAGTGATTGAGTTGTGAAGTGGTAAAGATCTTCAGCACGAGACCATTTCACTCTCTAATGGAAATGTATCTTATTGTCTGCAGTGGATCTGGAGTTGTCACAGATGTCACCATCGGTTTCATGATTTACATTGAATGTGAAGAGGTCAACTCAATATTCTCTGTTCAATCAGATACTGAATGGCTCTGCAGACCAGTTTATTGTGTCTGTTGGATTATAATACACGTTATGAGAGTAAAACTTTGGTTTGTGTGTTTAAGTAGTGTTCAAAGATGAGATCCATGCAATCTGGAGTCATGGTCTCTTTTTAATATCCTTTCTGTTCTTTGCAGTAATTTGTTAATCAAAAAGTAAAAAGAATCATTAAATCTGATCTCACATAGCACTATTCTTTATGTCACTAGTGGAAGACCAGATTCACCTGTATCCAGTTCTGTGTCTCTGAAGAGTGATCAGTCAAAAGGTGAAGTACCGAACTTCAGTGAGGAAACACCATCAAAAAGGTATTTCACATGTTTCTTATTGTTGGTCATGTGTACACTATATTAGAAAGTATTTGAATAAATATTTATCAATGAAATTGAGCATTTAATTTCTCAGACTTGAAGACAACATTAAGTCACAAGGGGTTTGACAAATATTTTTAGAATATTCATGACAGTATAAATATATTTAGCTTTTGATTTATCACCAAGAGAACATTTCCAGAGAGTATAAAAATATTAAATGGCTTTCATTTCAAAAGTTTTGTTCCTGACATCCCCATTGCAGTGTTTGTAAATTACCTGCTTAATGCTGGAGTTACAAGTATTAGAATTCAGAATAAAGATTGACTTTGTTTGTCACTTGAGAACAGGGCCCATATTCACAAAACATCTTCAGGCTTAAAGTAGCTTGTAAAAACTGCTGTTCACTTTTAATTCTAACTCTGGTTCGAAGTAATTGAACGGTTACAGGATGTCCAGTTAGAACATTAAGTCTCACACCAGGGTGTACTTGTAAATTATTTATTGTGTGTGATTAATTAGTTGCACGCACACATATAATTCCTTAGCTGGCAACACTTCTGACTAATTTAGCTATTATTAACTATTAACAAACACATTTACACATCCTTTCTCCATAATATCTTGTTTCCAACTCCTCAGAAAGTTTTGGAACAGTCCAAATCACGAACAGAGGCGGGGGAGTTTGGAAGAGTCCATTTCTGAAGGGTGGCCTTTTTTACATAGCTCCTAACATAGAAATTTAGGAGCAAGTCTTAAAAATGAGTGCCGTGTCGTTTCATTATTTTTATCTAAGAGTAATTCATGAAGGAGTTTAACACTTAAAGTAGCTCCTAATCCCACAACAGCTTAAAAGTCTTCCAGAATCACAAATGACCTGAAGTATTTCCAATTTCATCAATCCATATTTAAAACAATGTTTTAGATTATATATTATCATTGACCTTTTAAGAAGTTATTGTCTGGATCATGAGGGTGTTTTTATTATTGCAAAGTTAGTTAGAGATGCATTTAATTCTCCCATGAACCAGAACAACCCGATTACACCAGAGATTACATTTTTTGACAACTCTGCACTCTCTAGCCACAGGAAAAATGAAACTGTAGCACAGAGAAGTTGGAAATGTTGGTCATCTGTCAGCAGAATCATCTATCAAACTATACTGTATATGACCTCTCCTGACCTCACATCATCTGATAGTTCATAGCATGTATTTTCCTGTGGATGTGCGCTCGCTGCAGAGGAAAGGTGTCATTCATTATCTTAAAATAGTAACTATGGAGCAGATTTATGCTCAAACTTAAACAAATAGAATGTTTTGCAAACAAACACAATCCACTTAAGAAAGAAAACTCGTCTCTCAAACAAACGAAGCGATTTGAAAATACAAAGGGCCATTAGAGAGAAAATTAAACAAATGTGTTGTGTTTTACAAATATTAAAAAATGTTCATATGAACCTACATCATATTTCAGAAACAAATGCAAACTTTACTACAAATTCTACAGGAGTATTGAACAAATACAAAATCCAGTGTTAACAAGTACATGGTACTTTTGAGTCACGTGACTTTTGGCACAATTTTCTCACAAATGCATCAATGCCGATTTTCTCACAGATAGTTTGTGCAACATCCTCTTTCAAAACTGTAGATGGCGCATTGCTGCCACATGCCTAATATTGTCTTCACTTAGTTATGCTGTTATTACTACATATTATAGCGTAAATAACAATTTCTAGTAAAAATCAGTTTGTATTATAAACTGATCTTAATAAAACAAGAAATGTTCTTGTGATAATGTGATAATGATAACAAGATAATGGTAAATTGTAAAAATTACATTATTTGTCATTTTAACTAGATTAGTATTTGATATGACAATTAATTTGCATTTATTTAATATGCTTCATTCACTTTTATCCATAGTACACTTTCTGCTCAGTGTGCATTAACTGCAAATAAAATCAACAAACAGGAACAGCGTTTGTAGTCATTATGGCATAGTGAACATAAACCATTAAGCGATTTTTGTATAAATGTTTTAAATATAAAAAGTCAACAAAGAAAACAGTAAAGCCCTTACCACCCCCAGTGTTCCCCTGCCTCTAGTGGTCCCAGGCCCACACTATATTTTGGCTATCAAACCGGATACATGACTGTTGGACACATATAAAAAGGGTTATTAATGACAATAACAAACTGACTAGTTGTTTAAAAATGTA
Source organism: Xyrauchen texanus (assembly GCF_025860055.1). Classification (NCBI taxonomy): domain Eukaryota; kingdom Metazoa; phylum Chordata; class Actinopteri; order Cypriniformes; family Catostomidae; genus Xyrauchen; species Xyrauchen texanus. The sequence continues at coordinate 2,056,839 of NC_068323.1, forward strand.
AAAAGCAACTTATGTTTTTAAGATCATTTTAACTAATCGTGTATATCATGGAACAATGGAGCAATGCCAGCATGTAAATCATTATTACTAATTAAATATGTAGTTTTGAACAAAGGTGTTTAACTGCATACAGCCAAAACTTTCGGCAATATATCCAGGATTTTATCTGATCAAGTCAAAAATAATCTGAAAATACTGATATACATGGAAATTGCACGTCATCTAATTTAAGTTATTAAGCATTTATTAACACAAAACATTGCAATAATAATGACATAACTGAGAGAATAAATGTTAGGTAGCCTATTTGGCAGCACTGCACCATCTACTGTTTTGAAAGAGGATGTTGCACGACTTATCTGTGAGAAAATCTGCGTTGAGGCATTTGTGAGAACAACAAGAATTTGGTTGAGAAAATTGTGCCAAACGTCACGTGACTCACAAGTTTTATGGATTTTTTCACATTTGATTTTGTGTTTGTTTAATGATCCTCTAGATTTGTGAAATATGATATAAGTTAATATGAAAAACATTTTATATATTTGTAAAATCCAGTCCATTTGTTTGTGGTACACGACAACTACCATTAATTTTCTCTTAAATTCCACTTTGTATTTGCAAATCACTTTCTGTTTGTTTGAGAGTCTAGTTTTTTATGAAGTGAATTGTGTCTGTTTGTTAAACGTTTATTTAAGGTTTGGCACAAATCTGGTTGTCATCCATAGGTCAACTCCGCCTACTCTAACATTCAGATTTCCTCTGTAAAACCAATTTTGTGAATAGGTTTTATGCAAAAACTCTTAATCAGGAACTCTTTGGAGAACTCTTTAGTGTAAGATAAAAAATCTTTGTGAATAATTGCCCAGACTTGTATGCAAGAGATGAGTTGATTCCTTTCACTAGGGAAAGAGCAGGTTCACATGTATCCAGCTATGTGTCTGTGAAGAGTGATCGTTCGAAAGGTGAAGTACCGAACTTCAGTGAGGAAACACCATCAGCTACCAAAAGGTATTTCATGTGTTTCTTATTGTTGGTCATGTGTAGACTGCGTTAGAAAGTATTTGAATGAGTATCATAAAACTTTACTAACTTACTAACTCGGTCAAATCGCTAAAGTCAGCTCTAAACTTTATGTACTTTTGTTCTATGTATTTTTTTAGTAATCAATGTCAGAAAGAGACCGTACATATCGGTTCAGAATTTAAACGGTGGAAAACTCTAAAAGCACAGAAGGGACTAAAGAGTGATGCAGAAGTGGCATCTTATCTTCTGAACAGGTGAGGACACAAACTGAGAGATATCAGAGTTTACACTGAACAGTTACATTTACAATGTAAATGATCACATCTACCATCCCAAATGTGTATTATGTTGTGTTTATTTTTGCCAGAGATTGATTAAGTCATAACATGTTACCTGACCACATTGTGCCTTTTGAAGCAAATTTCCCTGCATGCAGTGACTCATATAATAATGAAAATATTTTTTATTTAATTTAAGGTTTGTTGAGAGAATTCAATACCATAAGAACATAGATATTAGTTAAAACTTTTGAGACCCACATCAGCAAAAAAAGAAATGCAGCTGTTGCTAAATAGTGTGTTTACAGAATCACATTCTACTTCTTAAGGAATGAATTGATTCTTGATTCTCCAAGATCTTGTTTGGTTACCGTTTGACTCCATAGGTAACGACTTTCAATCAACTTTAGAAATGTTGACAATGGATCAAATTATTTAGTGTTTATTAGTGTAAACAACAGTACAAGAAGGTGGAAAAACAACAGTAGTTGTACACACCAAGAGCGCATGTGTGAGGAAGTCAGGAGGTCCCTTAATTTGTATAACATGAGTCTGAAGGAATATAGAGACATCTTTATGCGTCTGAACTCCTGAAGAAAAATAGTCTAGTATCTCATAGCAGTCTTAGCACGTGTCCATCAACTGTCTGTGTATGTGTGCACAGTCAAATGGAGTATACAGTACTTTAAAAAAGTCTGAGCACTGGACTGTACGCATGCACTTGAGTCAAAACTGAAGTATACTTTGGGCTTCAAGGATTAGATTACCCAAAAATGAAAATGCATTAATTGTTTACTCACCCCTGTGTTGTAACAACCCCATTTATATTTCTTTTTCTTAACACAAAGGGAGAAATTGTGAATAAATGTTGTGCTCAGTGATGTCATACAGTGGCAGTTTATGGTGACCACCTCTTCAAGCTTCAGAAGGACTCAACCACTGGTAGCACAGTTGTCGGCCCACCGGCGGAGACCGCCTTTGGTTCGCCAACGTTTTGCTCTTTGTTTTTCCAGTTGACCACCAGCGACAGTTGCCACTTTTCCCACAGTGGTCCACTACTGGGCCGCTAGTTTATAATAAATTATTTATTTCTGGCAGCAGACGCGCTGTCACCCTGAAAGAATAGGAGCTGGAAAAGAACGCCTTCCCCGATGCGTATTATAGCGTTAGATGGCCCCAGCCATTTTAACACTCTATGCGAGAGACATAGTGAGAGAAAAGGCCGTGGCTGGCGCGGCCTGCTCCCATGCTTGACATGTCGCTTGTTCCCCTTCAGGGATGCTGGGAACCTAAAAGTTAATGACGTTTTTATGGGGCATTGGGGAAGGAGTCTGATGCAGCCTGCTACTTTAGCACGCAACTGCCTGCTCGCACCTGCATCAGCAGTCCACGTAACATGGTTCAGCGTCATGGTGTTATTGGATAGGGAACCCTAGTGTCACTTCAATCGACACAATGTCGAGTGAGTGACAGAAGGTTAGGTTACTATTGTAACCCCCGTTCCCCGATGGAGGGAACGAGACATTGTGTCCCTCTTACCACGACGCTGTACCAAGCCACTGTAACGGTCGAACCTTATTCTCCTTATCCTCCATTTATACCTGTATGTTCGGGGGAGGGACATGCAAATTCTGTCTGCCAATTTCTCATTGGCCTTTTCTCAAGTTCAGAGGTAACCGAGGCCTTCAAGAAAGACCCCTAGTGTCTCTTCAACCGACACAATGTCTTGTTCCCTCCATCGGGGAATGGGGGTTACAATAGTAACTTAGATGTTATGTTTTTAGGTTTTTAGCTATTAATTTAATATTAGGCTATCATACAAATCACTGTCTCTGTTTATTTATCTATGTTTGGATATATTCAGAAGTCTCACTCACACGCGAGCAATAGTTTGAGAGAGGTTTTTATTTGTAGATTATGTATTTTAATCCATCCACATGTTATTGGCATGTCCCTTGCACCTGTATGCCAAATTTTAAAGTGTGACTAAACTGCGCTAGTCAGCAGAAATACGCAGTGCTGACAAACCATACATGCGACCACTGCTCATCACAAGCCGTTCAAAGCATTATGCACATCAGGTTCAGTGGCCCTGCAGTGGAGGCTGGCGTGAGTAAACACGTCTGCTTGTGTTTATTTTATTATTATTTACTTTTTGTTTTCAGAACAATACATTACTTTAACGTTTCACACACACAAATCGGCGACTCCCAAATAAACATCATTAAAGGTGCACTCAGTTATTGTTTTCCTCAATACATTTTTTTACTCAATGAAATGAACAGTAATTTTGAAATGTATATATAAAATCAACCACTCAAATGAGATGAAGACTCCATTTTAGTAACTTTATAAAAGTTGTTTTATTCTGCATGGACAGGATCTGTCTGTTCTTCTGTCTGTCTGACTATATGTCTGACATAATTGCTTCAAGTCTGTGCATGTAAACATGATCAATCTTTGCTAAACGGCAGATTTTATGCTTTTGTGAAAAGCCAAAAATGATGTATTGAAATGTATTGTTCATTTATTCATAACATTGGTCAAATATATTTTGTTAACAGGGTTCAACATGATACGCAAGACTCATATTTAAAGATTCACAGACGGCGCAAGGATTTCAAAGAAAATATCCTTTGGATCTTCCAGGTAGGAAAATATGATTTTTTTTTTTTAAATAGACTTAAATAATTCGGTTCATGGGAAAAAAAATATCACATAGTATTGAAAATGAGTCAATAAAGTGTTTATAAGGGAAGTGTTTTTGAAATGGGGTCTCTGGAGTCCTTGCGGATTGTTGGTCCTCTGTTAAGGGCAGGGAGTGAAGAGGCGGTTTGGTCCAGGTAAAAGGGTCATGGTCCAGCAGCCACACGCTCCCCTCAAGGTCTGGGGCTCAACGGGTGGCACCTTCACTGGAGAAGCTTGGCTTCCCTAGGCTGTTGCGACTGAGGGTCAGCATGTATGCATTGTCCAATCTTAATTTGAGGCGGGGTTCAAGAAAAAGGGTACGGGCTGTACATATGTTTCACCACCAGAATCCCCTTCCTGCTTTATTTCTGGACCTGTGAGGACACCAATGTGCATACATGGGGAATAATCTATCTCCTGAATAGAAGCGTGCTCTGCATTTAAAGGCATCACTGAAAAGGCTATATTGACTTCAGGTGCACCTCATCACATTCTGCCAAACAAGGATTGTTTACTTGCACCTCCTCTCTCCTGCCCACTTCTGTCTGAATATAGAAAGGGCTGCTGTTTGATATGGTTGAGAAGAGATGACATATCATAATGTCTCTAGAAAACAGTCTCTAAAAGTATACAGAATCCAGAGCACAGATATTAAGTGGCTAATACTTCACTATACTCATTAAGTGCCGTTATTTCAATAATGTATATGAGGTTTTCACAAGGTATTTCCTAAGTTGATGTATTTGTGTACACATCACTCAGGAGTTTGTGAGCCACAGCACAAGTTACAATTCAGTTTATCTGATAATCTTACAGATGCAGTGGTACACGACTCAACTTTACGACCTGGTGAATTCTTAAGTAATCACATTAATTTTTGTGCTTTTTATAATAATAATACATAAAGCCTGCTTTAATTTCTTGTAACTTGCGATTTAGAAATAAAAAAAAGTACTGGCAGGGCCAGGGGCTGCCAGGAGCTGAAAACTCATCTGCCGATTTAAAAAATGAAAAAAGTATGGATCATTATTACAAATGCTCTCCGACATTTGACAGATTATGATTTCGAAGGTTGGCTGTGTGATTTCATGACTGCATACATCAATCTTAACGTCAGTATGTTGCTTCTGCCAGTTACTGCATGATGATAATAAAGTGCACAAAATGTACAAGATTAAAAAGAAAGTGTGGAAAATTCTGGCTCTGGCTTTGTTGATCGTGTCTATGACAGCAGGTGGTAGGCCACTTAGATCTTCCGCATCCCGTCCAGGGCCAGACATGGAGGATCCAGAGGTCTGGGCACGGATGCCAGAGGGTGCCCCCTCCCAGAGAAAAAAGGTCCTTCCTCAGGGGAATCTACCAAGTGAAACCATCCCCACATTGCCTCCATCGCCAGCCGGGTCGTCCTCAATCCCGTGGGAAGGAGCGACGTGGGGGGCGGCTGGAGTGGAGTTTCTTTTGAGGAAGGAAAGCCGTGACCATCCACGAACCATCCACAAACGCCGCCTCAGTGTGATCACGGCCCAGACATATACTCTTTAAAGAGTGCTGTTGAAGCGCCCAGTGTCAAAGGCTGCACTAGTGTTCAGAAAGCTGCTGATATGCACTGTATATCCAACAGCAAACACACTCTGCAGAGGTGAATGGATCTGTAGTGTTTGTCAGCTTGCTGATTGCACAACCGCTCGGCTCTGGAAAAAGAAATCTGAATGAACAGACACATGCCCTCCTCCTTTTATACCCGTATGTCCGGGGTAGGGGCATGCAAATTCTGTCTGCCAATTTCTCATTGGATTTTTCTCAAGTTCAGATTTAAACGAGGCTGTAAAGGGATCAATGGAAAGGAGGAGGCGAGAACCGGCTTGACAATATAAATAATAGTTTTAATGACAAACTTAAAAGACAAAAACACACGACGGACATGTCCGTAAATGATCTCTCTCTCCCGCACGATCCTCTGCAGTCGACCTTTATCCATCTCGGAGGCTTGATTAGCCTAATACGGGACCGGGTGTGTAGGATCACGACCCGGCCACACCCTCCGCCCTGCCACATTCTTCCCTCGTTCTCTCAGGCTGGGGAGCCCCCAGCATGACGTACACCCCCACCCCCTTTCCCTGGGGGAGGGCGTGCCCTAAGCCCCATCTGCCGGCAGGTCGTCCCCGTCTACCTGGACGAGGGACTGGACAAGGGGAGGGAAACAGAAATAATTAAACTGGGGGGTTACTTCCTGTAACAGTGTAGTACCCCCCCAAAAAACACTGTAAAATTTAAAAGAGAGGGAAAAGGCCAACGCAGAGCGACAGTGAGAGAGAGAGAGGAGAGAGAGATGAAAAAAAAAACCTCTTACTCGCCAGTTCTCCGATATGCCGCAGCTTGTTGCTCGGCCACTCCTCCACCCTCTATCGGACGACAGCCGCGCCTCTCTGGGCAGATCAGAGGCAGACCTCCAGCCCCTGGCGGACGGAACGCTCCGCCGCATTCTCGGGGAACAGAAGGGGTCTCCCCCGCCCCTGGCAGCGGTTCTCCCGCTCCAGACGGTCGGTTAGGAGCCCATTCTCCCCTTGCGGTCGGCGGCCGTCGTCCTCTTCCAGGCAGCTGGGCTCCTCGTCCCCCGGCAGATGGCCGTGGCTGCTCCGTTGGGGTGGACGGTAGTGGCGAGAACTCTACTACGGCGTATCCCTCCTCCTTCCCGGATTTCGGCACCAGTGTAAAGGGATCAATGGAAAGGAGGAGGCAAACACTTAAAAGACAAACACACACATGTCGGACATGTCCGTAAACGATCTCTCTCTCCCGCACGATCCTCTGCAGTCGACCTTTATCCCTCTCGGAGGCTTGATTGGCCTAATACGGGATCGGGTGTGTAGGATCACGACCCGGCCCCGCCCTCCACCCTGCCGCAGAGGCCTTCAAGAAAGACCCCTAGTGTCGCTTCAATCGACACAAAATTGAGTGAGCGACAGAAGGGGAACAATTAATCTGTTCGTCCAGCAAACACTCAGTATTGATTGTCTATCAATGCTCAGAAAGGATATTTCTCATGGCCAAACAAAAATAACTCTTTGTTAGCATGTAGCTGTGATCGAATCATTACATTGACGTTGATTTACAAGCAGACCAGGAAGAATAAACAAAAAAGCTTTATTTAACTATTTAGGCACCAGTCTGCATACGCATTACATCTCTGCGCACGAGCACAAGGTATTTTAGAATACGATTGAGAAAGTAGTCTTATTCAAATGTTTACATGGCTAATATTTTTCTTTTAATCAGATTATTTTAGGTGTACACACCTCCTTCCATCAGATTGATATTTCATTCAGTTCCAGCTAAATCTGATCATGTTTGTGTTTACATGAAGTCTTTTCAATCTAATTGAACTATCAGTCAGATTATAAACTGATTATTTGATTGCATTTAAATGCCATTGAGGCAAATAAAATTCAGTAAATATTGATTAGCTAACAGTGAACTACCACAGTCAACAGATTGCTATTATTTACTGATTAGTTAAGTGTTTCTAAATTAATCAACAGTAGTGACGGAAGTGTTAATGTAATACTACAAATTTTTCCTGCATTAATTCCTGCATTGTTACCTGTCAAGTATGAAAGTTTTCTATTACCAAATTTTTTGTCATATTTTATTTGGTACTCTGGTATGGAGCCAAATTTAATATTAAGTTGTATTTTAAATAGGTTTGAATTTGAATTTTTTAAACTCCAATCCTTGACATTTCATATTTAACCAATTTTTGTAAAATTCAAACCGCAGAAATTCAGATCTACAGAAAGTGGGTCAGAGGTCAAGTTTGTTCCACAGGGAAGAGGGTCTCGGAAAAGTCGAACGGAGCATTTTGGCCAATTACAGGTCGAGGTGCAATAATTATCTGGCACGAGCGTGATTCAAAAAGTCACCATACTGACCATGAAGGGGTTCTTAAACTTTTATGATTTATATTTTTATGGTTAGCACATCAGCACATTCTCAGCACATGAGAATCAATGATCAACATCATGATCAATAATGCGCGTGGATTAATGGCGTTGAAATGCCTTTATAATGATGACCATAACGATGAATAACCTTATGAAAAAGTAAAAAGGCTTATACATTTTTACATTGTTATTATTAACAATAATCAACATTACCTAAAATTGAACCTTTTTATGCTGCTTGTTTAAACTTATTTTGCAGCTTTGAAGATTTATGACAAGAACACGTGAAATGTTCAGTTTAAAATGATTCTGACAGTCAAACTAAAAATAAATGGCATAATGACTAAACATCATTAGGGATATGCATGTGTGAGAATGACAGTCATCCTGTGTTTGTAATATTTGTTGGAGTTCGGTGTGTAAATTTGGCATTTCCACATCTTTTACATCTATGGGTGGTTGGGACGCATACACACTACAGCCTCGCGTGTGAGTCTCTGGGCTTAACCGGCGTAAACTAGTGTTTTTCCTTGATGCCTAAACGCAGCCAATCACCAGCACTTTTCGATTTGGGCACTGAAGTTGACTGATTTTGATAATCGATTAATCTAACAATTATTAGAATGATTAATCGACTAATCAGCGATTTATTGCGCCAATTAATCATTAGCTCTTAACCGATTATTCAGCTTGTGCCCCGAGTTAAAAGGTTGTATTAAACGTGCTTACTAACAATAAAGAGGACAAAATCATCTTTTAAAAATACCTCTAAATGACATTCACTGAATTAAAGTTTAATTCTGTAAAAAAAAAGAAAATTCACTGCAAAAAATCATATTGTTATCAAGTGTTTTTGTCTTGTTTATCATTTAAAATTGTCTAAAAATCCTTAAAACAAGAATCATTTACTTGAGAAGCAACATATAAGATATTAAGATTTGTTTTAAGAGAATGTATCTTAAATATACTGTAAGTGTATTTTATATATAAGTGTATTTTTTCTCTTGGTTATACTTCTGCGAGTGCAGTAAAGACAAAATATTCTTATATTCAAGATCTATTCTCTAAAAGTAAGTCTCGGTGAATGCATCTTTTTTTAAAGGATTTTTAGATATTTTAAAATATTTGTATTTTTAATATTATATTCAACATTCTCAGAATTAATTTTTTTGCTCTACAGTATGGCTGCTTAAGTAAATTACATTGTTTTAAATTAGCTTTAGATATTTATATTGGGAAAAAAGGCAAAACAAAAACAAAACAAACACTTATTTTGTTGCCGTGTATAATTGGGCGAAGACTCTCTTTTTCTTCATGATAAGAAATGCACAGAGACATATATTATGATTCAATAACTCATGAGCAATCACTTTATAATCTAGCTGCATTAACCTTGCACGCTTGAGGAATGAGTGTCCCAGTGACAGAACGCACCTAAGCCAGGAACAGTCTCAGTCTCTCTCCCCCTTTCATCGGGACACTTCATGAGACTCATAGAAGAGGTGCTGACCGCACAGAGAAATGCCAGTTTCTGAGTTTGTAGTTTGTATAGTTAGAGTTTGTATTTACATGATCTGCTTCTGTATTTTTTTACCTTTTAATAAAGCTATAACGCATTAAATATAAGCATATTTAAGATGTACCGCCGGGGTGTTTCCTTTAAAGACCTCCGGCTCCGCTTATTCCACAACGAGAGTGCTTCTGTATTTACTTATTGGATATTTTTGTATAATTCCTCAATACTTTGTGACCTACATCACCTGAAGCTGTTTGGAAAGTTTAGAGTTCATCTGGACTGTGATCTGGGTAATTCTTCCTCTCCTCAGTCAGGCATGAACTGCAGTGTTACGATAAATGAGATCAAACCTCTATTCGACAACAAAAAATTTTGTCTACAATTTTTTTTATTGTCGACGTTGTTAACGTCAACAACTTGTTAGCATAATCGGTGTAGAAATGTGCTTATAAACACACTCATTGATTCAGTGAGTTTCGGGCAGATCAATGTTTATTTGATCAATACAAGACAGGAGTATCTTGAAAACAATGTTTATTTTAGCAGTTCCATTTGGTAGCATTAGTAGCACAGAAATTATCCACTTTAGCTTTAAATTAAAACCATCTGTTTCTTATGTGTATGTAAGATTTATAGGTTTGTTGTTCTACCCTTTCCCCTTGCTTTGTTTTTAGGATCTCGAGAACAAAATAATCACATTTCTGAAGAATGAGCTGGAAAGGTTTAAGAAAATAATGAAAAAGGAAAACACCCAATACTTTGTGACAGATTTTAAGGAGGACCGATACAATATCAAAGAAGCGGCTCTTGATATCACACTCTACTTCCTGAGAAGTATGAAAGAAAATGAACTTGCTGATACTCTAGAAGGTATGTAGCTCATGACATTACTATCTGTCATATCATTACTTATAAAATGTTGGAGATAAAAGTAGTATCAATATCTCTGTTTACACTGTGTTGTTGATCTTGTGTTTGTGTGTTTAGATGAGCTGGTCTTCATTCATCAACGACAACTAAAATCAAACCTGATAAAAAAGTATCAATGTGTGCTTGAAGGAATTGCAAAGCATGGTGACTCCACACTTCTAAACAAGATCTACACAGATCTCTATATCACTCAGGGTAGTAGTGAACAGGTCAATACTGAACATGAGGTAAGACAGATGGAGAAAGCATCCAGGCAAACTGAATCACCAGAGATACAGATTAAGTGCACAAATCTGTTTAAACATCCTGGACAAGACAAGGAAATAAGAACTGTACTAACAAAAGGAGTTGCTGGTATCGGAAAATCCGTCTCTGTGCAAAAGTTTGTTCTGGACTGGGCCGAAGGTAAAGAAAATCAGGATATCAGCTTCATATTTCCTCTTCCTTTCCGAGAGATGAACTTGAAGGAGAATGATAGACAAAGTTTGATGGACCTTATCAGTCAGTTTTTCCCAGAGACAAAAGGTCTGAACCTCGCAAGAAATGATAAATTCAAAGTCCTTTTCGTCCTTGACGGATTGGATGAATGTCGACTTCCTCTGAAGTTTGAGGGTAATGAGACATGGCGTGATGTCACATCTCCGGCCCCTCTGGATGTTCTTCTAACCAATCTCATCAAGGGAAATCTGCTTCCTTCTGCTCACATCTGGATAACCACCAGACCAGCAGCAGCCAGTAAGATTCCTCCTGAGTTTACTAACCTGGTGGCAGAGGTACGAGGGTTCAGTGATGAACAAAAGGAGGAGTACTTCAAGAAAAGATTCACGGATGAGAATCTGGGCAACACAATCATTGATCACATTAAAACATCAAAGAGCCTGTTTATCATGTGCCACATCCCAGTCTTCTGCTGGATTTCAGCCACTGTGCTCCAGAATATTTTAGAGAAGAAAATAAATAATAAGAGCAATCAGACTGATGACACCCCCAAAACACTGCAGGAATCTGGTGCTGATGATGGAACTCCTAAGACTCTGACACAAATGTACACACACTTTTTCCGGTTTCAGATCCAGCAGAGTAGTCGAAAATATGACGGAAAATACTCCCCAGATATTTCCTGGAATAAAGAGGCGATCCTTTCTCTGGGAAAACTGGCATTTCAGCAGCTTGAAAGAAACAACCTGATTTTCTATGGTTCAGACCTGGAGGCCTGTGGTATTGACCTCTCCAAGGCATCAGTGTACTCTGGGATGTGTACTCAGATCTTTAAGGAGGAAACAGGGATTGTTCTTGGTACCATGTACTGCTTTGTTCACATGAGCATTCAAGAGTTTATTGCATCTCTTTATGCTCATCTGTTTCTAGACACCGACAAGAAAAATGCATTTTCCCAAGACGGTACAGAACAAGAACACAAAAATGAAACAATGATTGATTTGCTCAAGACTGCAGTGGACAAGGCACTCGCGAGTGACAATGGTCACCTGGACCTTTTCCTTCGCTTCCTTCTCGGTCTGTCTCTGGAGTCCAATCGGTCTCTCTTACGAGGTCTGTTGACACAACAAGACAGCAATGAGCAGAGCAAAAAGGAAATAGTTGAGTACATCAAGCAGAAATTTGAAGATAATGCATCTCCAGAGAGATCCATCAATCTGTTCTACTGTCTGAATGAACTGAATGACCAAACTCTGGTGAAGGAGATTCAAAATCACCTCAGAGAAGGAAGTCTCTCATCTGCTCACATTTCACCTGCTCAGTGGTCAGCTCTGGCCTTTGTGCTTCTGACATCAGAGGAGGAGCTGGAGGAGTTTGATCTTCAGAAATTCAAGAAATCGGACGAGTGTCTCTGTAGATTAGTGCAAGTTGTCAAAACTGCCAAAAGAGCTTTGTAAGTAATTTAATATTGAAGTCACATTTTTACAATCAACTGAATTTTTTTTTAATAATAATAATATATATATATATAGATAGATAGATAGATAGATAGATAGATAGATAGATAGATAGATAGATAGATAGATAGATAGTCCTCTATGGTTAATTGTTTCTTATAATTTACCAAATTAGTGTCTTTCATGTGACGAGTTATTAACTTTTGTAAATACAATATCTTTGTATTTAAAGGACACAATCTAGTGCAATTTAGATATAATACTACAAATCGCTTACATTTAGATTTATATGTATTGTGTATAAAAATTATGTCCTAAAGCAAAGAAGAGAAAGAGAAAATATGTACAGCATCACATTTAGATCATATTCTGCAAATTATAAAGGACAGTGGCCAAAAGTTAGTGACTCTCTAGTATGCGGTTTTCTTTCAAATGTGCTAAAAAAAAATGACACATACTGTTTTAACCCAACTTAAATGCTTGAATCATTATCCCTCAGGCTCTTTACCTCAAGATACTTTTGCAAACTACAGTCAAGTCTAGCTAAAATCCTCCTTTAATCAGAGAGACTATAAACAACTCTTTTTCTGATATCTAACTTGTTGTCAACCTTATTTTTTAATCTATTAAACTAGAAGAGCTGAGCATGCGGTCATCTGACCGTTGTGCTTTAAGAAAAAAAAAATCTTTGCACTCGATTTCCAGGGCCCTACTTTTAGATATTTGTGTTTTATCTCCCAAAAAGCTAGTTTAAAGGTATTTTGCTTCTAATTCTGTGAATTGACGGCCACGCCATGTTTATTTGTGCCGTTCAAGGCTGCAGTTCTCTTTTCTCCCAGCAAATGGCGCAGGGGCACACAGTAGTCCTACAATAAATATTTATTTCCCCTTCTGTCACTCTCTTGATGTTGTGTCGAAGGAAGTGACACAAGGGGTCTTCTCGGATGCCGAATCGTACTTCTGAACCTGAGAAAAGGCCAATGTCAAGTTGGCAGACAGAATTTGCATACCCCGCCGCGGACATACAATAGGGGAATATACATATAAAGGGAAGTGGGGCAGCGAATGCCAGTCAGAATTTTTCTTCGGAGCCGAATGGTTGTGCAACAAGCAGCTGAGCTTCACTCCTGTTCCACTCACCTCTATCAGCGAGAAGCATTGCTGTTGGATCCACACGGCGCATTTCCAGCAGCTCTCTCTGAACGCTGTGCAGTTCACGCCCCTGGGCGCTTCGACATCGCTTTCTTCCTGTTAAAAGAGTGTTCTCCTCCTAAATGAGTCTATTTTCTCTAAAAGAGTTTGAGTTCCCACTCATAAAAGAGCAATACACAGCAGGCGTTGAACTTCCTTTTCAGGACGCGTCTTTTTAAAGATGTCTTTCCGCCTCTGTGTAGTTCCTGGATGCGGTTGTTTTCTCTCCACTTCTGACGGTCATAAAAACTGCCTCACGTGCCTGGGCTGCGATCACACGCATGCAGCGTTTTATGAATGGTTCATGTTCTCAGTGCGAGAAGATAACCATGACAGCATTGCGGTCGCGGCTTTCTTTTGTCATGAGAGAAAGCCACTTCAGCCGCCCCCCTGTGTCATTCCATCTTCCCACGGGTTTGAGGTCGACCCAGCTGGCAATGAAGGCCATCTGGGGATGACGACGGGCTCGGTTTCGCCTGGTAAATCCCCACGAACCACCCGTGACAATTGCTTGCTTCTGTCCAAGCTCGGGATGAGTGCGGCTCACACCGAGGCCAGCCGGCATTCTCCCTATAGCTCCCGAAATTGGTTGACAAGATCGGCGCTGCATCGGAGAGCGTCACAGCGGGGTCTGATGCTGATGACCCGCCTGGGCTGCCACCTTCGGGTCTGCTCGCCCAGTCTGGCGGGCGATGGCCTCCCTCGTGTTCCAGGAGCACCACCTCTGGCTGAACACGGTCGAGATGTGCGGCGTTGACAAGTCACGATTTCTCAACGCCCCCGCCTCCCAGCTTGGCCTCTTCGGCCACACCGTTGGCGACTTCACCCAGCAGTTCTCGGTGGTGAGGAAGCAGGCGTGGAAATTTCTCACATCATGTGTGACGCCACCCAGTCAGCGTGCCCCACGCCCTCACTGCTCACCGAGGGTGTCCCCCTGCGACCAAACAACAACAGGCAGCTCCACAACCTGGGCCCAGCTCTCAGCCCCAACGTCGAGCACCTTTCAGGCGGTGTACTCCCCCTGTCTCCAGGACACCTTTGCGGACAAGAAAAGCTCCAAAGCGCTCGTGAGATGGAGACCGCAACGTCCCCCCGTGGAGGGCCGGGAAGAGAATCCTTTTTCGTGTTTTTCACCTGCCGCACCGCCTTCGGGCTGCTGTACCCACAGAGTGATTCCCTCACTCCCTAGGTCATCCAGCCGGTGCGAGCCGTTCTCCCAGCACCCCGGCCCTACAACTCTCCAGTTCCGGTTGCCCGGACGCAGCTCTCTCGCCTCCGGCCCTGCAACTGCTTTGAGTCTATTTCTCAGCGATTCAGTTCGCCCGGCTCCCGCCTCGTTTCAGTGGTATTTGCTCCACTCTAGTGCGCGGCCAACAAGCCAGTGCCTTATGAGCAGAGATTTCCACCCTGCTCCTCAAGGACACGATAGAGCCCGTCCCTCCAGCCGAGATGAAAAAGGGTTTCTACAGCCCTTACTTCATCGTACCCAAGATAAGTGGCGGGTTGCGACCAATCTTGGACTCGCGAGTTCTCAACCGGGCTTTGCACAAACTCCCTTTCAAAATGCTCACGCAGAAACAGATTCTCACCTGTGTTCGACAGCTTGATTGGTTTGCGGCGGTAGACCTGAAGGGCGCATACTTCCATGTCACCATTTTGCTGCGACACCGACCCTTCGTACAGTTTGCGTTCGACGGCCAGGAGTATCAGTACAAGATCCTCCCCTTCAGCCCGTCCCTGTCCCCTCGCATATTCACGAAGGTCGCAGAGGCCGCTCTTGCCCCTCCTAAGGGAAGTGGGCATCCGCATACTCAATTACCTTGACGAATGGCTCATCCTGGCTCACTCTCGAGAATTACTATGCACTCATAGGGACCAGGTGCCTAGGCACCTCAGCCGTTTAGGGCTTCAGGTCAACTGGGAAAAGAGTTAGACTCAGTTTCAATATCAGCGCGATTCACCAACAAGCGCGCCCAGTCAGTGCTCAGGTGCCTCGCTCACTTCAAGCCCGGCACAGCGGTTCCTCTGAAAAAAATTCCAGAGGCTCCTGGGGCATATGGCATCCTCAGCCGCGGTCACGTACATAAATCGCCAAGGCGGCATGCGCTCTCGTCATATGACAACTCTCTCGCCATCTCCTCCTTTGAAGTCACATCCCTGGCAACCGCAACACGACGGCGGACACGCTGTCTCGAAAGGTTTTGCCCAGCGGAGAGTGGAGGCTCCACCCCCAGGTGCTCCAGCTCATTTGGGACCATTTTGGCAAGGCACATGTAGACCTCTTTGCCTCCCAGGACAGCTCTCATTGCCAGCTCTGGTATACCCCGACAGATGCTCCCCTCGGGACAGACGAGCTGGCACACAGCTGGCCCTGGGGGCTGCGCAAGTACGCATTTACCCCCAGTGAGCCTTCTTGCATCGGTGCTGTGCAAGATCAGTGAGGACGAGGAACAGGTCATCTTGGTGGCCCCCTACTGGCCCACCCACACCCTCACGCTCCTCGCAACAGCCAGGCTACGTGCTACGTGCCCAAGGTTCCTACGACCCCTTTCAGGGACCAGGTCGTGGACCAGGTCGTGAACCAGCAAGCGCTGCCTCGGGAGGAGGCAGACCCAGCCCTTTCGTTGCTGTGTCTGGAGCGTGCTTTGCGTACCTATGTGGACTGCATGCTGAGCTTTAGATGTTCTGAGCAGCTCTTTGTCTGCTTTGGCGGATGGCGCAAAAGGAACGGCGTCTCCAAACAGAGGCTTGCCCACTGGGTCGTTGATGCTATTGCCTTAGCCTATCACGCCCAGGGCGTGCCCGCCCCCTGCAGGTCCAAGCACACTCTACTAGACGTGTGGCGTCCTCATGGGCACTGAGCCACGGCACCTCCCTAGCAGACATCTGCAGAGCAGCGGGCTGGGCAACACCCAATACCTTTGCCAGATTTTACAATCTAAGGGTTGAGTCTGTCTCGTCCCCTGTTTTGTCAGGTCCGAGTCGGTAGAACTCGGTAACGTGGCACAACCGACCGGGGGTTCCGCTTGCATCTTGCGCCCTTCACCAAAGTGATCCAGTGCGCCTTCTGTCCCAGGTCAGCCACTGAGCATCGCTGCCTGGATGTTTTTCCTCTCTAGCCTTCTGGCCTGAGAATTCAGAAGAACAACTCGCGGCTAGACCCAGTACGAGTCTCAGGGCTCTGTACTGGGGTCAGGCTCCACAGGCATAGTTCCCTCTTCAGGCTAACTCCCCGTGATGTATTTTCCACAGTACGGTCCCCCTGTCGGTGGACCTGCGTTTCCCTCAGGCAGCCCCGCTGCTGTGTCACTTCCTTCGACACAACGTCGAGATAGTGACAGAAGGGGAACGTCTTGGTTACTATTGTAACCTCCATTCCCCGAGGGAGGGAACAAGACGTTGTGTCCCTCCTGCCACGCCACTAGACCTAGCACTGTAAATGGCCATGGCCGTGCTTCATCCTTTTGGCTCCTCAGTGCAAAATCCTGACTGGCATTCGCTGCCCCGCTTCCCTTTGTACCCGTATGTCCGGGGCAGGCATGCAAATTCTGTCTGCAAACTTGACATTGGCCTTTTCTCGGGTCCAGAGGACAATTTGGCATCCGAGAAGACCCCTTGTGTCACTTCCTTCGACACAACGTCTCGTTCCCTCCCTCAGGGAATGGAGGTTACAATAGTAACCAAGACGGTATGTGTGTAGCATATATATATATATATATATATATATATATATATATATATATATATATATATATATATATATATATATATATATTCCTGTAAAGTGTATCATTTTATAACTAAATACAATATATATACATTGAAAATATAGAGACTAGGCCTATAGTCTATATATTAAAATAAAAACAAATCTTAAGATAAAATAAATGTATTTCAGTGCATGGTAAAAACCTTGGATATGTATGAAACACATATAGGCTACTATAGGTCTACTGTCTATATTTTTAATTGATATTGTATTTAGCTATAAGAAAACATTTTTTATCTGTAGCAGGGGTCAGGAACCTTTTTTCAATAAGGAACGCTCGTAGAAAATGCTCTTTTAACAGTTAAGATCAATAGTTATTGGGAAATGAGGCACAGAACTCTATGTGCATGTCTTGGAGAAGCATTTTTATTGCACTCAGAGCTCACTGCACACATCAAATCAGACGTGCATCTGTGGCACTATTATGATCTCTGTATCGAGAGCTATAAAGTAGCCACAGATTACCTGGAGCTCACTGTGTAATTGGGGCAGCAACACAGTGTGGCAAAACATATGAAAGTACACTGATGCGGAAGCTGGCCACAAATAATGCTGAGAAGTTCAAAATGACAGATGACAAACTAAAAGCATTTGTTGGAATCAGCTCAGTTCCTTGGGTCAAATTAACTCAGAGAGACTTTGTTGTGTCCACACTGTAAAAAAAATATATATATTTTTGGGGCGCCAAAAATATTCTGTGAAATAACGGAAAATAACTAACTCGTAAAAATACAGTAATTTTCCATAATTAAAATACAGTTTGTATTTAGTCAACCTTATCCTATTTTTTTTTTTTATTCAAGTTTTAGTTGACAAATCTGGGCATTTCAGTGAATGAAAACAGTTGACATTTTAGTCTTCATTTATTTTATAACATTTAGTCATATTGACATTTTTTTTTATTTTTAGCCATAAGAATGTTATTGATAAGCATTTGTCAATCTACAGTAGTCTATCCAAAACATATATATGTATATACCTATAAATACATACAGACACACACAAAGACAAAGACAAAGATCCCCAAAACACACACTCACACACACACACACACACACACATTTTGCTGTTGTTGAAACAAAATACATACTGAACACACATCCCTATCTAGGGAAAGATGACATTTAGCCACCAGCGGTTATCTGACAATGTTGTCATGCATCTGGTCGAGCCTTTCAACTGGCAAACAATCTTTTGGCGAACAAAACCACCATTGTTGGCACGATGAATAAAATCAGACAAGAGATGCCCACACGTTCACAGACTCAACTTTTGTAATCTGCCAGACATGTAAGCGACTTGTTCCTGCATTAGCATTCCATTATGTGTGTGTCGGAGAGGGGGTTGGGGTGTTGGGAATGAATATGGTGAAGTTACAAACTTCTCAACATTCACAGTTCAAATTACTGATTCAATAGCTTAGTTGGCAGTAAGCAGTCAAACATTAAAACATTCTCCTATAGCTTCTTTCACACCCTCACCATATTCAAACTAATAAACCACAAATCGAAATATGAGGTCATTTTGCAAATACTAAGCTGATAATTATGCGTACACATTTTAAATGTTAAAAATCACAAATGTATCCAATAAAAAGAATGTGGGTACGTGCGTCCATGCGCTGTCAAAGGAGTATGTTGAGAGCATATCACAAATGTGTTTGTATCATGGTAGGTTGGATCACACTGCACAAAAATGTCTCCCATCCGCTCGTCGATATTTAGACCTGTTTGCAAAACAGAAACTCTTTCACAACGTAATTTATGCCAAACGAGAACGAAATGATACAAAATATACTAGCATATCCTAAAATAAATCTGGATGTAAAGAATTACATTTATTCAATGACAATATTTTTTTAAAGACTGAAAATACATGAATGGTATTTTATTATTAATTGATTACAGTCAATGTAATGTCAGATTACACGCACATGTATGTGTAAAGAAAAATTGCAAGACAAAGCACGCCTTTGCTAAAAACCAATATAGATGATAATTCATTAATAATTCAAACAGATAACAGATAAAATGATATTGTATAAAACAGATCTAAGTTAACACAAATAAATGATAAGACATTGTGAA
The DNA here is from genome assembly GCF_025860055.1 of Xyrauchen texanus. Lineage (NCBI taxonomy): Eukaryota > Metazoa > Chordata > Actinopteri > Cypriniformes > Catostomidae > Xyrauchen > Xyrauchen texanus. The sequence continues at coordinate 2,076,157 of NC_068323.1, forward strand.
AGATTTCTCAGTGCTCAAGAAAAAACTTGCAGTGTCATACCAATTTTAAGACTAATCCATTGGCTATGTGCAAGAGGCTCGTCTAGGGATCATTATGTGTCAGTAGCAGTGTCCCAGTATGAAGACTAGGCGGTCATCTGACCTCTTAAATCGCACTATTGGTAGCTTACAGTGGCTCGGCGCTTCTAGTGTTAAACATGTTAATGAATCAGTAAATACTGATGTATGGGTCTTTAAGAGCTGTTGCAATGTCAGTTTATCCCACTTTCCTCAAAGTTTACGTACTGTTTGTGTAAAAAATAATATATTTAAAATATATTTTATATTTTCTACTTCTATTTAGCAAAATATTGTATATATTCAATGTAATAAAGTCTTTTGACTTTCCCTTGTAGGCTAAATGATTGTGACCTAACAGACAAAAGTTGTTCAGCACTGTCTACAGTTCTCGGATCAGATACCAATCTGAAAGAGCTGAACATGCACAATAATAATCTGCAGGATTCAGGAGTGAAGCAGCTTTGTACTGGACTGGAGAGTAAAAAATGTAAATTGGAGAAACTGAGGTAGGTTGTGTAACAAAAGGCAAAATGTAAATGTAAACAGCTAAAAATGTCAACCTAAACTTATGGTGTATTTGTGAAATTGTTTACAAAATTTGTGTAAATTAGCACTGCAACGGTATATGTATCCGTGACAAAACTAATATATTCAAGCATTTGGTTTGTACACACAATGACACAAATGGTTGCATACACATATTTGGCATATGTGCCATAAAAATATTTTGGAGCAAAACAGCATGGGATTGCATGGAACCTATATTAAGACTGATTATAGAGGTGTTTACAGATGAGTGGAAAATGGGAAACAGGAAATCTTTCACTGCCAATTGATTAGCCTGTGGAGTCAGAATTCATAACCCTCTTTTAACTTGGAGATCTAAATCTGCCAAATAACCTCCCCTCTATATGTTCCTCTTGGCATGACTCTTTTACGTGACTCCCTGTGTTTGAGGGACATGAAGATTTAGATGTGCTAAATGAAAGTCCCAGATGAGTGACATGTAAAATATAATCTGTCGAAATCTAGGATCTTTCCTCTTGAATGTAACCTTCCTTGGGCACCAAGTACATCAGATCTGCCATTGAGGATTCTGTTCCTGGACTGAATCAGCAGGAAACCCAGTTGAATCTCCAGCTGGGATGTTTGTGATACTGCATTTACCTTCAGCAACATGGTGATGCTGGTTTTGGGAGGGATTCATGAAAAGAGAGAGAGATCTGATAAGTTCAAAATTATGTGTGACAGGATTCATCTCTTGTAGAATGGACCTATATTACTTGCATAACTTTTGACTTTGTGAACGTTGTAACAGGGTCCTTAGTAGAAATCCAGAGCATGTCTCCAGGCTGGTAGAAAAGTGTACTTAAATGTGCGGACTCATGACAGTATGCTGAAGATATACAGTACATGAGTTCCCCTTCTGTCACTCCCTCATCATTGTGTTGAATATGTTGACACAAGGGGTTGCTCCTGGGAGCCCCAGACATCTCTGATCATTGAGAAAAGGCCAATGACAATTGGCGAGTGGAATTTGCATGCCACTTCCCTGGACATATGTGTATAAAAGGAGGGAAATGCAATACACTCATTCAGAATTATTCTTCGGAGATGAGCGGTTGTATTTACTGAGCTGAATTCCTCTGCCGGTCCATTAATCTCTTGCTCTGTGAGCTGTTGGCTTCTATGGCGCATTGCAGTGGTTCTCCTCCTGTCACACTGGTGTTGTGTTGAGAAACACCCCTGGGCACTTCAGCAGCAAAAAAGAGCACTTTTTCCAAAAGAGTATATTTTCCTCTAAAAGAGTGCCACAAATGAAAGCATCTTTTTCAAGATATCACTCCTGCAGGTGCACCAAGCCAAGGCACTCAGAGAGCTGGACGAGGGTAGTCCTGACACTCAGGTAGCTGGACGAGGGTTGGTCCCCCTCACACGGAGGGTGGGGCGTGTCTCGTGCTCCCCAAACTATCGCATGGCTGATCAGAACTGTCCGACTCGGCTATGCGATTATGTTTGCCAGGTGACCGCCCAGGTTCAACAGCGTCCGCTTCACCGCGGTGAATGCCGAGAACGCCTCCATCATACGGAAGGATAAGATAGAGCCTGTACCTCCAGCCGAGATGAAGAAGGGGTTTTACAGCCCCTAATTCATTGTACCCAAAAATTGTGGCGGATTGTGTCCAATCTTGGACCTGCGAGTTCTGAACAGGGCTTTGCACAGACTCCTGTTCAAGCTGCTGACAAAAAAAGGCATTTTAGGGAGCATTCAGCATCAGATTGTTCGCGGCGGTAGACCTGAAGGACATATTTCCATGTCTCGATGCTTCCTCGACACAGACCATTCCTCGAGTGCCTTCGAGGGCCGGGCATACCAGTACAAAGTCCTCCCCCTCCCACTCAGTCTGTCCCTGTCTCTTCACGAAGGATGCGGAGGCAGCCCTTGCCCCATTAAGAGAAGTGGGCATTTGCATCCTCAACTATCTCGACAACTGGCTAATTGTAGCTCAGTCACGGGACATGTTGTGTTCACACAGGGACCTGGTGCTCAAGCAGATTGGGGCTTCGGGTCAAATGGGAAAAGAGCAAACTCTCCCCGGTTCAGAGCAGATTGGGGCTTCGGGTCAAATGGGAAAAGAGCAAACTCTCCCCGGTTCAGAGCATCCAATGAGCCAATGATGGCTCGCCTCACCAACGAGCACGCCCAGTCAGTGCTGAACTTTCTGCATACGTTCAGACAGAACACAACAGTCCCACTGTAGTCCTTTCAGAAGCTCCTGGGGTTTATGGCATCTTCAGCGACTGTCACGCCGCTTGGGTTAATGCATATGAGACCGCTTCAGCACTGGCTTCGGACCCGAGTTGAGAGACGAGGTGCCACAGCACACACCGCACAGCACACACATCTCTCATATTCAGCCCTTGGTCCGAACTAGCTTACCTATGGGCAGGAGTTCCCCTAGGCCAGTTCTCCAACTCGCCTGCTCCTCTGGAGTCAGCAGCTGCTCAAGTCGTTGCGAGCCACTCATATCCCGGGCCACCTCAACAGCATGGCGGATGCGCTGTTGTGGCTGGTCACGCTCAGGGGAGAGTGTAGACTCCATCCTAAGGTGGTCCAGCTGATCTAGAGTTGATGGCCCACCCGTACTTGGTTCTCGGATCTCATTCTCCTCACGACAGCTCCCTCCTGGCGATTTCCTCTGAGGAAGGACCTTCTTTCTCAGGGAAGGGGCACCATCTGGCACCCACGACCAGACCTCTGGAATCTCAACAACTGGCCCTTGGATGGGATGTGGAAGACTTAAGTGGCCATGATCACTCAGGCCAGGGCTCCCTCGACGAGGCGCCTGTAAGACCTGAAGTGGCGTCTGTTCGCTAATTGGTGTTATTTCCACAGCAAAGACCCCCAGAGATGCGCAGTAGGAGTTGTGCTTTCCTTCCTGCAGGAGAGGTTGGAGGGGTGGCTGTTCCCCCCCACCTTGAAGGTGTTTGTGGTCAATATATCGGCACATCATGACGCAGTGGATGGGAAGTATTTGGGGAAGCACAAATTGATCCTCAGTTTCCTGAGAGGCATGAGGAGATTAACCCCCCATGTCGTGCCTTGTTCCCTTGTGGGATCTCTCTGTGGTCCTTCGGGGTCTACCTTATATGGCCCACAGCTGAACGATTTTGTTTCTTTTTGTGGAGAACAATAGAGAGAAGGCCGTGGCTGGGTCAGCCAGTCCTTAAATTTCTGAGCAGTCAGCTGTCCCCCAAGGTGCAGTTGACTGCTTGATGAGTTTGTTGGGGGTAGGATCGTGATGGCTTGGTGCGCTGGATACCATGCATATGGAGCTTTGCCCATCTCGCTCTGCCAGTCCGCGTAACTCTGTACAGTTTTTGTGCCATTTTCCATAGGGACCCCTAGTGTCAACTAATTCAACACAATGTCAAGTGAGTGACTGATGTAACCTCGTTGGAGAAATACAATTCTCAAGTAAACTATAAACATCAACAACAAAGCCTTTTATGGGGACTAACCTGCAAGCATTTGAGAATCAATCAGTTACTACTAGGAAGTTGTTGGACATGGGTAATTTTTTTATAGCAAGTTGTGATAAAGTTGATAGACAAATGACACCAAGGTAGCAGCGGTATGGGTAGAAAACTCTGGTGCCTGACATTTTCCACAGTATAAATGGAACATATTTATGTAATTTATTAATGCAACTTTATCCAGTACTTGAAAAGGAGTCTACCCAATGGATCATTCGATCTCAGCTGTATTTGGGAATGTGCAATTTTCCCTTTGCTTTAGGCTCACCTTTCAGCAGTGCTGCATTGGAGCAAAAACTCTGGATCTGTAGAAATTTGCAGGTCACAAATCTTTGAGACTCCTTGACATTGGTTAGAGGGGGCTGGGAACACTCTGGGAGGACTCCCCTCAATACCACCAGTGTCCAGCATCCACTTGGATGATGTGATGGCAGCCATAGTGCACACACCACTCTCAGTGAAGAAGACACAGAGTGATGTAGCCAGATCTTATAGGGATTATAAAAAATAAATAAATCTTTGATGTCCCCAGAATGTGTCTGTGAAGTTTCAGCTAAATACCCTACAGAACATTTATTATACCATTTTGAAAATGCCAATTTTTGGGTGGGAATAAAATTAAATTTGTGTGTGTGTCTTTAAATGCAAATGAGCTGGTGTTCTCCGCACTGTCTCCAGAATGGGACAGAGTTTTGACATCTCTGCTTCAGATAACTACAGTAGATATAAGCAAAATATTGCAAACATAGTGGAATTCAGAAAAATAGTGATGTTCAGCCCTATATGTTTGAACCAGAGTCAGAAACTGATGATGGAGAGACTTTGTCAGAAGTATCAACTTTGAGAATGAACCAGTATGTTTCCGAATGGTTATTTGATACATTTATTTATTTGTTGTTGAGTTTTTTTCAGCAGTTTTGCAATGATGGATGAGCAACACACACACAAATACTGTTACAGCGCAGTCTGGTGTAAAATTATTCGCGTAAATAATGCATTTAGGTAGATTGGAGACACATTGTACAGAATCTACAAACAGAATTTTCTGAAACTGAAATGAGGACTGGGTGTTTTTTTTTATCATTATAGGGTGGTTGTGTACACACACTGCCAACACACATTTATGATCAAACATCTTGTAAAAGTGCATTTTGCATAATAGGTCCCCTTTAAGTCTTTGGTCACAAGTCCAAGACAAGTGTTATTTATTTTATTTTTAAAATGTTTCCATGACTTGCGCCATGCTTCTCAATGGCCCTCGCAGCACTCTAATGTGAGATGTGAGGTTGAGAGCTTGCTGCTTTGTCCATTGTTCCGGGCTGCTAATGTTGTGGTTTTTGCCCCCTCTTATTGAAAAATCACTGTGAAATACTTGTAGTTTTTAAAGCCAGAAGTTAGACTTTATTATTGGACAATAAAGCCAAGTTGCCTGCAGAAACAACTGATGTGTCTTGAGTTTGTACTCGCTTACATAGCTCTAACAAGGTGTGGCTAAAGCCTTCCATACGTTTTGTTCTGTGTCTTCAGTCTGCTATTTTTAAGAAGGGAACATCTGGAACCTCTTTAAGGGGCTTATCCTATATTTTCTCTAGTGTCAAAACTTGAGACTCAACATTTCATTTTGAGGGGACTCTCTCCCACAGGCCTCTAAACACACACACACACACACACAAACACACACACACAGTAAAATACATGCTTGACCATCAGAAACAATTGTAGAATAAAATGGCTATACGTGATTAATTTATATTTTACTTTTTTGTTAAAAAAAAGACTCAGAAGATAATGAAAGAGAATCAGAGAAGGCTATCCCCCAGCTAGTTATGTGTTACCAATAAACATTTATGTTGGTTTTTTTTTAATAGAAAAACAAGCCATAAGTGCCAAGCCACTATGATAGACAAATAGAAGTTGCAGAATGGCAGCAATATAACTTGCCTTTATCAACACCAGAGCAGTATGTTGTCTCAGCACAGCTCAGTATTGAATCCCATAAATTAAGTTAATTAGATAAACAAGATCCAATATGGGATCCAGCTGTAGAAAATGACTTTGAAATGTCTGCCTTGTATAAATGGAATTATCAGTGAACACTGAACAGTTTTTTGAACCACCATCAAGACTTGTCTAATCAAGACCATTCTTTTTCACATTAGGAGAGTTTATTGTACATTTGCAAATCTCAGTCCAATAATTCAGTCTAGTAGTTTAGAATCACATGAAAACACTGAGAAGATTTTCTAACATCTCATTTTATTTTCAGCCTCAGTAAGTGTGAGATAACAGAGGAAAGCTGTTCAGCTCTAGCTACAGTTCTCAGTTCAGACTCCAGCAATCTCAGAGAGCTTGACCTGAGCAATAATAATCTGCAGGATTCAGGAGTGAAGCTGCTTTCTGATGGACTACAAAATAACTGTACACTGGAGATACTCAGGTGAGTGCCATTTGACAGGACATATTGCATTTTTCAGCAATGCCGATTCATTCAGTCGAAATTATAAATACAAAGTTCCCTGTATTTAGCTGTGCATAATTAATTTAATAAATGATGTGTAATGTATCTGAAGCCATTATTTGCTTGCAGAGCCCTAATTGCATTAAATGCAGTAATTCATCAATTTAACTGTCCTACATTACAACCCATAGTTTGTCTTTGGCTTACTTGTGTTGTATCTATTTATTTGAAAATGTTTGGTCAGTCTACCAGTTATTTTCTATTACAGTTCTCTGGTCGTCATGGTGCATGTAGGAGACATTTGTAGATATATGCTTGTTTGTATTTTATATATTGGGTTGTCACATTCAAGTCATTGACCATTTATTTGTATAGCACTTTTCACAACATAGTTTCAAAGCCGCTGTATAGGAAATTATGCTATAACAGAAAATAAATGCTATAACAGAAAATAATGTCTTAGTCATTATTATGCTATTTAATAAAAATATGATTGATGATTGTGCCTTAATTAATATTTTATTTAGACCCCCAGTGAGCAAGCCAAAGGCAAATTTAGCTAAGTTTCCATTCACTTTTTTTTGTGAAAATGCATAAAATTAAGTTAGCGTAAATTGCTACCTTCTGCTTGCTTCCATTCAAATGGACTTTTACCAATAAAATGGTGTGTCATGACATCATTCTTAAAAAAAAAAACACTTTGTCGCATGAGTTTTGATTTAGAACAAAATACATTTGCCCTGAGCCGTTTCCATACCAAATTTTGTGTACTTATATAGCAAATTGTAGCCAGCCTTTTGAGTACCAAATGTCCCCACATTTGTGTAAAATGTAGAGACTATTGAGACAATTTATTGAAATTGACCGGCTAACTGTTTAATTTCACATAATTGCAATAGTAAAAATATCAGAAGACAACGTGGCATTATATTCATGATGTTTGTCAGAGGGGAACTGGTCCCCACAGTGAGTCTGGTTTCTCCCAAGGTTATTTTTCTCCATTAACCAACATCTTATAAAGTTTAGTGTTCCTTGCCACAGTTGCCTTCAGCTGCTCACTGGGGTTATAAATACAATTATTCATTAATATTTAATTTTATACACAATTGACAATCATATTTAATCAAACTAAACAATGATCACTAAGATTTTATTGATTTTACAGTTAAATTTTCTGTTCATGCACAATTTTCTGTAAAGCTGCTTGGAAACGATGTTCACTGATGGTGTTGTGAAAAACACTATGCAAATAAAAATGGCGACTTAATGTAGAATTGAAGAAGTAGCATCTGGGATTATAAGAAGAAATTTATTGAAATACCTGGCAACATACAACAACTGGTGGCATTAGAGTGCCTGTAATCTTATATTACAGTCCTGAATTAAAATATGGACAACTTGTAACCCGTACACACACACACAAGATGAGACAGTCACAATGTAAGTCAAAACTGCTTTTATTAAATAAAGAGCAGGCGAAGGTACAGTAGGGAAAATCCAGAGGGTGAATGGTCGAGGAAAGCGTAGAGTCGAGAGCCGGGAATCAGGATAACAAAAGGGCAAATCTACAAATAGAGTGGTCACGGAAAGCAAGGGGGTCAAAGCCGGGGTAATCAGAATAAGAATAACAAGAGGGTCGAAGACGGGAAAACAGTTAACAACTAGGGAGCTGGCAAGCTAAGAGGTAACGAATCAGTAGGGAGGTCAAAACTAGACGAGACTAGCGGGGGGGGCAAAACTACATGAGACTAGCGGGGGTCAAGACACGGGAATCTAAATACAATAACCAACACCCGTGAGACGAAAGGGTAGTGATATATATAGGGGAAGGTGCAGGTGTAAACAATGAAAGGTGATGAGACGAGTGCAGGTGAAACTAATGTGCAGGAGTGCAGATGACGCGAGTGCAGGTGGTCATAATGTTCTGGGGGATTGGAAACGCGTGAGAAACTCGAGGAAGGGAGATTGCCTACGAGCATGTGAGCGAGTAGGAGCAAAGTGGGCGTGAGGGCTCGAGCGAGCAAAAAGAGCATGAAAAGCTTGAGGGGGCGGAGCGAGGGAGTGAGGTCGAGGGAGTGCGCGTGTGTGTGCTAGACGATGCGGGGAGAAGCAGAGGAGCGGGGTTCGTGACACAACTATATATATCACATTATGTCATTTTACTTGTCCCTGCAGAAAATATGTTGTAAAACACAGGGCTGCGGTGTCTGAACAACACGTAAAAATGAACACTCCTGTACACTTTGCCCAAATCAAAAATCACTTGTGTTCTTTTGTATTTTTCTATCCCCCAAAAAAGTGCTTTTTTCTTTTACATATGTAATTAAACACTCTATAGCATAAGTTGCTTGAAAAACACTGCATTATTCCATACATAACAGCCAGTGTAATCTGCTGACGTTTGTTTTTGGAGAGATTTTGGAATTAACATTAAAACTCTTTTCACCTCTTCAAAATAAAAAAATAAAAACTTTGAACGTAAAAACTCCGAAAACTGTTTCTTTGGATAACACTGACATGGCGCTCTTTTATAGGGAATTTTGGATAGAAGGGGCATATCTAATTATGTGATTAAGCCTGCTAGAAATTCCAGAACAGCTAGTGGCTTGCTACACCTATAATACTCACCAAGACCAGGAATTCTGCTAAATTAGAATATGTAGGAATGCAATTAGTTGCTAAAATTGGTGTAAGAGCTGTCCCTCATAGATAATCTTACACATATCATTGAGGAGTCAGTAGCGTTGTGTGTTTTATGTTGTAGAAGAACCGGCTTAATTATTTAGAAATTGGACTATGTTTATCACGTTTTACTTGCTGTAGGTTCAGTATCAGGGCAGTGCTGCCACTAAATAGTGCTGCAAGAAATACTGTCAGTGTACTGTATATCATTATGTTGTTCTGTCCACATTAAAATGAATGTTCAAGAATCTTAAATGGAACCGGAAGGCATTACTTTGGACTACTAGATCGAGATGAGAAAAGGCTGCCAGAAAAAAATATATATATTTTTTTTTTTCCCGAACAAAACGGAAGGAAAAAAAAAGATTTACCTCCCGGCACCTTCACTGGGGGAAGGAGTGGTCTGTTTACCAACTCCGGCGTTTCCGCAGAGTTCTCTATCCTCAGGTCGCCCATCTCGGGGGGCGCTTAGGAGCCCTCTTGGGGGTCTTCGTGGCTGACCTAGAAGCGGGGGGCATCCCTTTCCTGTGGGGGGCTCTACGACGTGGCCAAGAGCTGGGCTCGGGCCGGGGCCGCTTGTTTAATTTTAATTTGTTTAATGTAGCTCAAGAGTGCAGCGAGAGCATGGCAAGATGTGCTGGATCGCAGTTCTTGTAGCACACCGGGATCAGAACTACCCTCGTGTAGCTCTTTCAGAGCCTTGGCCTGATGGACCTGGTGGAATATTCCAATCCAGCCCAACACTCGCAGCAGCCCGGGAAAGCATGGTGGTCAGCTCCGTGTTGGCCTCAGAGTGGGCTGCCACACCCGAAGGTGGAAGCCCTGATGAGTAATCGGCTTCTGACATCACCAAGGTGCCCTGCGATGCAGCGAGTGCTGGAAGATCAAGGCTGGTAGTGAGGCAAGCCTGCGTCTTCCCAGTGCTGGACGGAAGCAAATGAGAATATCAGGGAGTGGGTGGTTCATGGGGATTTACCCGGTGGAACCGTACTCACTGAAGCCCCCAAATCGCCTTTGGTGTCAACCGTCGAAGTGAGTGACAGAAGGGGAACTTGGGGTATTATTAGAGGACTTACTGGGCTTTTCAGAAAGACCAAATTTTGAGAGTTTGGCCATGACATTCTACTCTCCTACGTCTATAAATATGAATTGAAATGTACAGTTGAACTCAGCAAATCAAATACAATATGAATAAAATATAATTTCTTCAATAAACAATTTCTATCATATGAATTGTATTCACCAAACACTATACTGACATTTAAAAAATGGAAATTGTAAAACTTTTTTCTCTGGGTCTAAGGAACTTATGGTAAGATGACATCATAATAGCTTGTAATGTAAAATTATGAGATCTTTATAATGACAGAGCAGGCTGCATATATGAATACACATAAATATTAGTTCACACTTTAAGTATATCTTAATTGAGTATTAAGTATATCTTAGATTGATCTAAAAATTGAAACCACATTTTTTTCCACGGAGTGGTGGTGGCGTAGTGGCTAAAGCACAGGGCTGTTAATCAGAAGGTTACAGGTTCTAACCCCACGGCCACCACCATTGTGTCCTTGAGCAAGACACTTAACTCCAGGTTGCTCCGGGGGGATTGTCCCTGTAATAAGTGCACTGTAAGTCGCTTTGGATAAAAGCGTCTGCCAAATGCATAAATGTAAATGTAAATAACCACCAGATTGTGCCATAAACTTGTGAAACTTGCATACCATAGGTCGCTTGGCTCATCAGTTTGAACAGAGCGTGAAACATAAACTATGTGTTAAAGTGTTATAGGGTTAAAGCCACACATTGATTTTTATTTTATGTACAGATATTGACAGTTTTCTTTTTGCAGAATTTCGAACTGCAGTATTACTGAAGAAGGATATAAAGCTCTGTCTTCAGCTGTGCTATCAAACCTTTATAAACACCTGATAGAGCTGGATCTCAGAGGAAATGACCCTGGAGAATCAGGAGTGAAACTGCTCACTGATTTACTAAAGGATACAAACTGTAAATTGAAGTGAGTAATTAAAACAGTTAATACATTGCACACAATATTTTCTAAATTAACAAAGGTACCAGAATGACTTGGAGGCTGAGAATCCATATGCTTATATTTATTTAAAATGGCGAACAAGACCAAATAGGTAATCCAAGGATAGTTAAAAACCAGGCAGTAGTCAGAAGTCCAGAAATACATAAATGCCAGATGCAGATGCCACACATCTGTTTATAATGAATTAATTGTTATTGTGTAAAATTTGTTAAGACGCTATGTCAGAAATTAACTTTGTTTTTATTAAAAAGCAATATTTGGATCCTGGAATTTAATTTCAGGAGGCTTTTCTACATAAAAAGCAATTTGTTGTCCATTTATGTCAAATACTTCTATTGAATCAATACAGTGGCTACATCCATTACTTTATAGGACTAGAAGAGTATAAAATGAGATAAAAAGCAGATTAAAACAGGAATTCACTATAGTGGCATTTTTGTGCCTCCACATTTTACATATGTATTTTTTATTTTATTATTAACATAAATGTGCTCTTTTTTTTTCATGTAGGCTGCTGAAAAATGAAAATGCAGAAAGAGAATGTGAGTCACTGACTTCAGTTCTGGGTATTAACCCCTTGTTCCTGTCAGAGCTAAATGTCAACGGAAAAGATCTTGAAGTAAAGCTTCTCCCTGGTATAATGGAGAATCCCATGTGTAACCTCAGGTGAGAAATATTGTCCATCAATAATGTGCACAGCCAAGTTATTCACACTTTCTGCTTTTGAAATTATGTATACATATAGGTTCACATACTGCTATTTTATTATAAACTAAATGCCTGTCAGAATCTGTAGGATGTTTAGCATTTAAAAAAAAAAAAAAAAAAATATATATATATATTTTTTTTTATGTTTATAAAGGATCACCTTGTAGGACTGGGTATCGATACAGATTTCCTAATTTTATTCTATTCTCACTCACAAGATCTTAATTTCATTCTACTTTCTCATTTTTTTTATGATTTGATTAGATTATTTATTTGGCTAAATTTCAGTTATAGTGTCCATTTTGCTTACAATTTGACACATGACGAACATTTTTAATCTGAAAATTAACAACAGGGACTAAGCTATGCAGTTCAATTGCTACTTATTTAACAGATATAATAATCAACACAAACAAAAAGTAAAGATAACTTTGAACTACAAATAAAATCTTGGGATTTTGATTATTTTATTAGTTTGCTATATTATACACATTATTATATGATATAATGCTAACAGACTATCATTTTTTAATTATCATTTTTTATTGATTCATAGAAAATAACACAACAGAGAAAAACACAACATATACACACCAAATCAACATTTAACTTTTTACCCTTATTAAAATCCCTCCCCAATCACCAACCCCACACTACCCCAAAGAACACCCCTGTGGTCACATAAAATAATACACAAACACACTAATCAATAAAATAAAATAAATAAATAAATACAAAATAAAATATATAATAAACATGCATAATTAAACTAAACATCTCTATCCTCATCCCTTCCCCTAGAGTGCCCCACAAACTGCCAAATACCTACCCCACTTCCTGATAAACTAGTCATCCAGCCCCATCTCCGCACACCACTCCGGAAATGGTGGCGCTCTGTCTTACTTCCAACCCCTTCAAATAATTTGTCTGCCAATCATTACGCCAGTCAGAACCCATGGACCTATGTATTTTTTATGTATTTGTTCCCCTGAATTAATAACTTCCCCATCGCCCAAAATACAAAGTCTGGGGAAAAGTAACATTTGAGTGCCCAGAATGTCACACAAATAATTCTGAACCTTTAACCAAAAATCTTGGATCTTAACACATCCCCAAAAAACATGGATTGGTATCACTAGCAGGTGTCTTTAAGACCAAGCCTATAATACACTGATGCCCAATGACCTTTCCCAAAAGCAGGAATCACCTCTCCCAAAGTATCTGCCAAAAACAGTACAGAGCATGTGGCACAGCTGTAACTGCCTATAAAACTGAGATCTGGGAATCCCAAAATGATGACCCAAATTCTCAAAAGATCTCAACACTCCACTCCCATACAGTTTACTGAGTGTAGCAACCCCCTCACAATCCACTCTGACAGAAAGGGGACTTGTTGATACATAACTTTGGGTTGAGCCATATGCTCAAGGCAACATTTAAATAAATGTCCGAATTAAATACTCTAAACACTCTTGTCCAAATCTTGTGCAAATGTGAGATAATGGTGTGTGACTTAACTTCTCCGGTTTGTTTGATAGAAATGCTTTGCAATGGCTAAATAGGGGCAAAGATTTTCTGTTCAATAGAAAACCAGGGAGGTGCTCTTTCAGGTGGAAGCAACCAATGAGCCAGATGCCTGAGACCGATGCATAATAATAAAACCAATCTTGGGTAGGCCCAGCCCAAGTTTGGAAATCGGCCTATGTAATTTGTTGAAATGTAGTCTGGGAGGTTTAGCATTCCAAATATGCAAATAAGTAGTGGTCGACCGATATGGGATTTTTAATGGCCGATGCCGATATTGAGAAATCAATCTGGCCGATTGGCCGATATGAGGCCGATACAATACATGTGAATACAGTAAATGAGAGACAAAGAATACCAATCTAAACAATATTCATAAATTAATGACAAAATAGTATGTGCAATTCCATCTCATAAATATACATTTATTTACACTATTAAGTTTAAACAGGTTGTTTACTTTAAGTATATTTAAATGCTGCTGTTCCGAGAATCTTTAGTTTCAGTTTCTGTGTTAGCACCCCCCACCTACACAATGGTTGTCTATGTGCACTGGAACAATCATTCATAAACGCATTAAACTTTAGTTTACAAAGACGTGAAACTCACGAGTGGTCTGGGGTGTTCACTGATATGCTCACACAAAAATCGCTGCAAAGATGCTTTCCAACAGGTTTTAACGTAGTTTTTGTACCAAGTCAAGTCAATGGAGTCGGACAAAAACTACGATAAAACCTGTTGGAAAGCATCTTTTGCAGCCATTTTTTTTGTGAGCATATCAGTGAACACCCCAGACCACTCGGTGAGTTTCCACGCCTTTGTAAACTAACGTACTAACACAGAAACCAAAAATTCTCGAACAGCAGCATTTGTCCAAATTTCAATCTTAACCGTTCTATTTCATCAGAAACGATCTTAAAACAGGGCTTTAAGTGTAAAATACCGAACTAACCCTTTAAATAATAATGATTTATGTCTGTTTAGTTTTGCTTGTTTGTTTCTTTGAAACTTTGTAAGTCAGTCACATGTATTTGCATGCTCGATTAGCATCAAATCCGACCGAACATATGAAAAGGTATACTACACACAATATTACGCCAATCATGGATAATTAAATACAGCAGACAGAGATAGTGAATAACTTAATTCAGATTAAGGAATATCTTTTTCTCAAACGTATTATTACTTACCAGACAGTGTTCTCTTCTCATCCACCTCACGCCGATCCCTGATCCGTGGGAAAACAGCGCCTAGTTTAAACGTATCGAGAACAGCGCTACAAGATCTGAGGAACAGCCAGTCACGGATTTTTGACTGTTTGTGAGGTTAAATGTTTTCTGTTTTGTTTAAATTTATTTGTCACATCTGTGACCCCCACTGGAGCTACCGCTGGGCTAGTGGATCTGACATATCACAGTACAGTTTGAATAGACTTCGCTGCACATCGGAGTGTTTTTGTGTGTAACACAATGTAGCGTCAAGTTAGAAAGCTGAATGCTGATTGGTCATTTACTGTGTCTGTCAGATGTCTGCTTCACTTCTGAGTGGCTTGTCTTACGGTGCTGGGCGGAGCAGAGCGAGCATATTCAGTTCATTCATGCTCGCTCTGCTCGCGCCAGTGGAAAAAAGCGCTAATGCACTGTCAGACTGTTTTGAAATATATCGGCCAAACGGAAATATTTATCGGCCGATGCCGATATCTAAAAAATTCCCAATATCAGCCGATATATCGGCCTCGGCGATATATCGGTCGACCACTACAAATAAGGAAAGTTTTTAGTATTCAGTACACCATGCCAGCTGGAAACTTTCTTACCCTGACACTGCAGAAATAATAAAGAAATCAATTATAAACACCTTGCAGATTTTGCATGGAATATTTATTTTTGTTATGCTTTTTTTTAACAGTCTTCCTTTAAAATTACCATGTCACATTTTTTCCTTGTGAAGGACAAGAAACTTTACATCTGTAACTCACAGCACAGACTTCTTCCCTGAGGAAAAGCAGTACCAAAGCCAAATTGAAGTTGGAGATTCAGAAGTGAAGCAGCTCTCACTTGTAATGGATGATTCTCATAGCAAACTGAAGAAACTCAGGTTAATATTTTCATTTGTTAAAAGAAGTCTGTCAGAGAATACCCTACATATTAAACCTACATTTATCACAGGAGTTTACTATAATCACACAAATATATTATGTTGGTCAAATTTGATGTCAGTTTTGTCTATGCACTTGGAAAAACTTCCAGTTGTAACCTATTTATATAATTTCCCAAAGGAAATGGAAAGATAATACTGTAGATTAAACCAACACTCTAAAAATACTAAGAGATCAGCTCAACTAAAAATGTGATCTACCAGTAGTGATGCCTGGGTACAAATAGTTTACTAAGGAAATATTTAAGGTTGCTAGGTAGTGATACAATGTGAATTTTTATATTTATTATTTTACAAATTATCATGCAAATTGTAATTTGTAACATAAACAATGGTACAAAATATTTAATGCAATATCTTAAATGACAAAGTGGTTCTGAAACCTGCACTATGTAAGATTTCTTTGGTTTCAATTAACAAAAGTTAATAATTGTACATAAAAATGTTCAAAACCCTGTCCTTGTTTTACTCGATTTACTACGGTAAGCCTACAATAATGCTTTTTATTTAGAGCTGTCAGTCAGATTTGGCACGAAATCGCAGGCTTACATCATTTGTCCTTGAATGTTTACATCATGTCTGTAAGCTCAGAAAGACATTCTGGCTGTGGTGCAACTTGCGTGGGTCTCAGGGAAGCAGGAAGCAGTGCAATGGCTGTTTAAGGGTTACTTCGCTCAAAAATGAAAATTCTCTCATTTACTCACACTTTTTCCATCCTAGATGTGTATGACTTTCTTTTTTGTTTGACGAATACAAACAAAGATTTTTAGAAGAATATTTCAGCTATGTTGGTCCAAACAATGCAAGTGTATGGGTGCCAAAATTAAGCTCCAAAATCCACATAAAGTAAGAGCAACATAAAAGTACTCAAGATGGCTGGTGGTGAAAAATGTATCAATATTTAAG
This sequence comes from Xyrauchen texanus, assembly GCF_025860055.1. NCBI lineage: Eukaryota > Metazoa > Chordata > Actinopteri > Cypriniformes > Catostomidae > Xyrauchen > Xyrauchen texanus. Next base: position 2,092,746 of record NC_068323.1, read on the forward strand.
CCCTTTTTCCTTCACTTTCACTTTCTCCTTCTGTTTTTGGTGATTCACATTCTTTGTGCATATTGCCCCCTACTGGACAGGGAGAAGAATTTGATAAACAAAATGTCTTAAAAATGTATCTGTTTTTCACCCACACCTATCATATAGTGGCTGAATACATGGATTTAACCACTAGAGTCATATAGATTACTTTTATGCTCCTTTTGTGTATTTTGGAGCTTAAAGTTTTGGCACACATTCACTTGCATTGTGAGGATCTACAGTGCTGAAATATTCTTCTAAAAATCTTAATTTTGTTCTGCTGAAGATACAAAGTAATAAACATCTGGGTTGACATGAGGGTTCGTAATTCATGAGAGAATTTTCATTTTTGGGTGAATTATCCCTTTTAAACAGTGGCATTAAAATCACTCTCCTAATTCATTTTTGACCTTTTCATGAAGTTGTTTACCTGCTATATTGCTTGGATATGTTTTCTGGTAGGGTTATTGAAGCTTACATTGGTTGTCATGCAACATTACTCATGTTTAGCGTAGAACAATAATAACATTAATGTGTATTGGATAAAATAATATGTAATTAAGAGTGTTGTTCATCTTCTTCAAAGTAATATAGTGGTTATAAATGTTTAAAGGAATAACTTAATATCAACATGAAAATAGCATGTCATGAATCCTGTGCAAGTAAATTTTTCAGAGTCCTCAAACCATAAGATTAATCTGTGCAGGGCAGTGCCAAAACAACTGACATAAAATGTTCCTCAGCAAGTTGCCTGCAATTTTAGGGTATAACCACCAGTGTCACTAGAGAGCACAAAGTTCCAAAGTGCAGTGTTAAAATAAAATTATCAAAGTCAAGGCAATCTGTTGATATTTGGGGGGTGCTTTCGCTCTCTTAGCACAGCTACTTGTTGCAGTTGTAGTAAGCACAATAAACTGTTCAGTTATGTGTATTCATATTGACAATTGTTTTGTTGTTTTAGGCTGGAAAAGTGTGATCTAACAAAGGAAAGCTGTTCAGCTCTAGCTACAGTTCTCAGTTCAGACTCCAGCAGTCTCAGAGAGCTTGACCTGAGCAATAATAAACTGCAGGATTCAGGAGTGAAGCTGCTCTCTGATGGACTGCAAAGTAACTCTAAGCTGGAGACACTCATGTGAGTAGATCGCTAACATTTTAAAGGTCTCTTGTCCTTCATTTTTGTTTTACAGCCAGCTTTTTATTTTTATACAAGGAACAAAATATGATTCACACATTGTTTCCTTTGAGAAGAATTGTAGTGATTTATTTGAGAAGAATTGTTGTGATTTATTATGTTCTGTACTGATTATTCAGCTCTGCTCTTTCCTGTTCTAGATTGTCAGAATGCAGTATTACTGAAGAAGGATATAAATCTCTGTCTTCAGCTCTAAAATCAAACCCTACACACCTGTTAGAACTGAATCTCAGAGGAAATGATCCTGGAGAATCAGGAGTGAAACTACTCACTGATTTACTACTGGATACAAATTATAAACTGAGACTGAGGTAAGATAAGTAAAAATAAATGTAACATTTATGGTACAATACTGGCAGCTGTGGTTGCCAGAAATGTACTTTAAAACAAATGGTGACCATACAAGTTTAGCTCATACAAACACAAAATACCATCAGGGTGACACTAAAATAATGCAATAAGCAATAACTCCATAAAATTTAACAGAGGTCACCCAAATTAAAATAACTTACATAAAAAGAAGAAACATTCTGTAATTGTTTCTAAAAAATAAGAAGAAATATAAAAATATAATGAAATGTGTGGGTCACAAAGGGACTTCTGGGAATGACCAAAAAGACATACCTTAGTCATATAAAAAACTAAATTGTCACAATATTTTAATGTAAAATGACATAATTTTTTTTACTGTATATGTTAAAGAATTAGTTCACCCAAAAAAATATCTCATCGTTTACTCACCCACATGTCATCCTGACTTTCTGTCTCCAGCAGAATACAAATTTGTTTTTGAAGAATATTTCAGCTCTGTGAGTCCAAACAATGCAAGTGAATGGTTGCAAAATGTTTGAGCTCCAAAAAGTACATATAACCATCATAAAAAGATTCCATATGACTCAAGAGGTTTAATTGATGTCTTCTGAAGTGAAACCCTAGGTGTATTTAAGAAGTAGATCAATATTTAAAACTCTTTATTTTACTAAAAATGTTCGCTTCCAGTCAGCTGTTTTAAATCACATTCACGAGAGTTCAAACTGCCTCTCGTTTGACATAAGCGTATTTCATGTGTCAGTTCTCACATGAACTTCCAACGTGCTTGTGTCAATTGAGAGGCTGCGTCACCTTGACCCTCGTGAATTTAGTAAAAAAAAGTTTTAAATATCTGTTTCTTACACCTAGCGTTTCGCTTCAGAAGACATTAATTAATCCACTGGAGTCGTATATATTACTTTAGTTTTATTATGGCTATATTTGCTTTTTAGAGTTTAAAAATTTTAGCCCCTATTCACTTGCATTGACCTTGCATTTTAGGGTGAACTATACCTTAAAGTTACCTGTTCACCAATATTGTTTTTTTGCTGTTGTATTTTTAAGTTTTTTTTTCTGTTAAAATTGCAGAAAAGTTTTACAGTGTATTCACACTTTATTGACTGTTTAGTTAATTTGATAAATTGGATGACAAATAATATTTATGATTCCAGTCATTGTTAGGTGTACAAATGATTTAGAAAGCCATGGGTACATGCCATCTATCAGTGCTGAATATGTATTTCCAACTATTTGTATATATTCATCTGTTTTTATTATATATATTTTTTAGGTTTTTGAAAAATGAGGCTGCTGAGAAAACCCTTGAGTATTGGTCTACAGTTCTTGGTGAAAATCCTTTACTCCGGAGAGAACTGAATCTGAGTGAATATAAACTAGAAGACTCAAAAGTGAATCAGCTCACTGCTCTACTGGAAGATAAACACTGTAAACTCAACAAACTGATGTATGTTTAATTAATATCTGTGAACTTGCTGCTGGGAATTTTTGTGGATCTTTTAAAACATTTTGCTGACTGATCTACCATATTATAGGGATCTATTTGTAATATAATAATAGTTGTCTTATTTACAGCATCATGATAAATGTTTTTATGAAACTGATGTTTTATGTTTATACAGCCTCAATAACAGCTGTATTACAGAAGAAGGTTGTGCTGCTCTTGCGAAAGCTTTGATTTTAAACCCTTCAAACCTGAAAGAACTCGATCTGAGTCTAAGTAAACTTGGAGACTCAGGAATAAAGAAGATCTGCACTCTGTTTGAGAATAAAGAGTGTAGACTAATGAAGCTGAAGTGAGTATATTTATAAATCAAAATTAACACATAAATATCATATTGGTGGATAAAATATAATTACCTATTATATCAATAGCTAAAAAAAGTCACTATAGTTATCATACCTCTATCCAACATATTCCTCTAAGTTCAAATGATAAAACAAGCTCATATTCCAGGCATATTTGCAAGTTTCTCACAATAATTGTATGCATTTTTTCTTTGTTGTATTTCCTTTAGGTTTAATTATATCTCTATGACAGAAGAAGGATGTGCTGCTCTGACTTCATCTTTAAATTTAAACCCTTCATACATCAGAGAGCTGGAACTGAGTGGAAATAAACTAGGAGACTCGGGGGTAGAAAAGATCTGCTCTCTACTGGAAAATTCACAATGCCAACTGGAGAAACTGAGGTTTGAATTTGGTTTATCTAAACATGAATTGAGATGAGTACTAGAGGTTTACATGGGTATAAAGTTGAAGCCCAGAACTGTCTTTAAATTGCTCTTTATCTTTATATCCTCTCTGATTAGACCCAGATGCATAGATTCTCACAGTCATTGTTTTATAATGCTTTGCTCAGTTACAGTAAATGCTGAGCAGTTGACTACCACAATATCTAATGCTTAAGGGTTATTTTACAATATATCATGATATGCAGGGCTTTAAAGCAGGAAATGTGCATATCTGTAGGCTAACAGACCTACTAAATGGTAGGCAGCACAGGTATGATGCTAATGGCTTTGGTGTATGAAGCAAAATTAATTTATTTGATTGTGTGTTTATCAACCCTGGTCACCTTTTCAAAAAGTGAGGAGGAGCTTCCCTCCCAAGAGCTCTGACACAATACAAGCTGTGCGGGGAATGCTTTGTTGTGGAAAAAGTTTGACCTCATTGGGCTTACAAGTTGACGTTTTCTTTTCCTTCAGCTCTTGTGAAAATAAGATACAGCTTACAGCAACGGTTCAAAGGAAAATAAAGCCTATTTCTACTGTTGTGTACTGTAGTCTACTTTATTGATGGATTATTTTTAGAATCAATATTCAGTCTTAGCAAAGTAATTTATATTAATTTAAATTAACTAATTTTAATGTTCAGGTCTAAGGGTGCTCCGTTCAGTATTTTTGGGGCCGATCACCGATCACAGGGTCTATTTGAAGCCTTCTATTTATGTAGCATTATTTATTTATTTAACTATTCTTAACAACAATGTATATTAAGTATTAAAATAAAGAGATAATAAAGTATCATGAACTGACAACTGTATATTTCTTGGTAGGAAACATGTGCAACATATTCCACTCCCTCACTTAGAGACACAATTTGGTTATTGAGAACAGCTTAACAAATATAGCTTTCCTGTGGAATAAATTACAAGAACAGAATCTTTATAAATTTACTTCAATAAAGGCTATAGACAAAATATTGTTTTGAGTCAGTCAGCCATCAATTTCTCTCTGCATTTAGGAGATAAAGGACCACGGGCAATAAAGAAAAAAAAAAACCTGTACCTCCCTATCTGTATTTATCTATATGTCACTTTATCTCACATCTCAGGGCAGGCCTAACAAGCCAGGCCCATTGTAAGTTCACATCTCTTGGCATGTCAAGAAACACAGCTGACACTAACAGAACCACAGCTGCACTGTCATTACGGTTTTGCATCATGAGTCAATGATAAACTCTGGAGTAGCCACTTTTTGTTCTGGAAAGCTCAGTCAGGTTTTGTGGGCTTTTAGAGAGGAGTAGAGAGAGGGAGAGCAGAGTACAGAAAGAGAGAGGGGGGATATAGATTAGTAGATACATATCTACCAAGGATTACATCTTAAGCATCAATGGCATGTTTTTCTTTATAAATATAAGCATCTCCGCATTTTTCCCAGACAGCTTGTTCTTCTTCTCATCTACAATATTCCCTGCTGTGCTAAAAATGTGCGTGTACAGTTGTACACGGGGCACAGAGGTAGGTTTGTGCTGCTTGTGTGAGAGCGGGAAAACATATTTTATTGTCCTGCCAAAAAACAAGCGGCTGTCCGCTCTGTGGGATAACTGGCTCCGATAGGTAGAGGTTCATCTGTGATGTTGTTGAGCTGCTGATGTCACCGCCACCATGTTCCCCATCTTCATTCAACAACTCAGCATACATGGCATGCAAGGAGCCAGCTCATGGGACTTTCTCTGGGGGCTCGGAGCCGCTCACTGCCAAACACACCTAACCATTCTGCTGCTCCAGTCCAGTGTCCACGACATCAGAAAGCAGCCCACATATCTGGGGCTTGAGTGCATCTGGGAAATATCTGTCTTTATACCTTTTAATTAGGTATAAAGACAGAAAAACATAACAGTTAATTTATTTAAAAACAAATCTGAATCAGAAATAATTTATTGATCCCCGAGGGGAAAATGTGTTAAGGTACAGTTGCTCCATTCTAGAAAATAAATATGTAACAGCATAAGAAAAAAGAAAATAGAGAATAAGACATTTTCTATTACTTATTCAGCATTTCATAGGTTATGCTTGGCTCTTGTTTTGATTAGTCATAGTCTTGGCCTCATAGCCTACTCCAAATTTGCGTTTTTATTCTGTAAGTCTTATTATTAACGAATTTGAAGGAAATGCCAGCAGCCTACTGCCTACAAAAGAATAGCACAACAACACTGAATTCATTTCAGCAATAGCTCCTTTTATCAATCATTTAGGCCAAGCTAGATATTCTTGCAATATGAATTGGGGAGCCATACCAGTGTTATCAAACTTATAGATTTTTAAATTTATATAGATTCTGAATTGAAATGTTTTAAAAATACTCATTTACCTTCTTTCTCACCTGCTCTTTAATTTGCTCTGACAGCAACACAGCTGGATGGACACACACACACACACAGAAATGTGAAGAATGTGTGAATAAAGTTTTCTCACCTCAGATAGAGCACTGTATGGTATACAGGTGCTTAGATTAAATGTCAGTGAATCTGTTCTGGACTGCTTCCATCAACGTGGCTTTCGAAGTTTTTACACCATGGTTAGTCTCTGCTGTTTTCTCAAGAAGACGAGTTAAAGCTCTGATGGATGGTATAACATCTGCAGCCGATGTGGTTGATGAGCTGATCTGTAGTGTGAGCTCTTCAAATGGGGCGAGTAGAGAAATCATATTTTCCACCAATTTCCACTGGCAGCCTGTGATCATGGAAGGCAAGTTATAGTCAGCTCCATAAGCACACAGGGCACGTTTCTGTTCCAACAGACTTTGTAGTATATATACAGTACTGTTCCACCTGGTAGGTACATCTTGCTGTAGCCTCTTGATAGGCTGGCCAAGTTGTTTCTGAATACTTTGAAGTCGGGAGTAAGCCAGCTTGGAGTGTTTGAAATGACAGACGATGCGTCTTCCAGAGGCTAGTATATGAGCGATGCTGCGTTGTGACAAAACTCCCTCAGCCACGGCGAGCTGGAGTGTATGAGCGATGCATGGCAGGCTGGGTAGGTCCGCATCCCTCATGGCCTTTACCATGTTCTTGGCATTATCCCTTAGAATAACCTGCACTTTTTCTTTCGGGATTCCCCATGCTCGAAACATGTTGCTGAATGCAGCAGCAAGAGCCTCCACGGTGTGTGACCCTGAAAACTCTTGAGAATGAAGAACAACTTTTTGTAGTTTGAAGTTTTGATTAATAAACTGTGCAGTTAGGCTCAACATGGACATGGGACATACACTTGAACTCCAAATTTCAAGCTGGGAAATTTGATGTGTTAATTTGCATGATTAAGAGTTGACCCTAAGTGTCAAAAATGAAATTGCACGAGAGACCCAGCATGGGCGTGACAGAGACTGAATGGTACCAAGAGAAAATAATAGTTTTGAGATTTTAAAGTTTGACAAAATTCAACTTCAGTCTTCAATTGGTTTGATATCTGTATGTATAGTTTCTTATTCTTGCCAATAAAATGTGATATGAACTGAATCAGCCCATTTGATTATATTATTGAAAAAGGTCCACTGAAAAACGGCAGGAGATTTTGCATACATTTAAATTACAGTATGTTAACTAATTTTTTGGCATGCGTACATTAACTTTAATCAAAGACTAATGCCTGTAAAAATTTGTAATTAACTCTATCTTCAAAAACAGAACATTTTACCAAATTAAAATAATTAAATTAAATGATGACTAACAAGTGTCTTTCAAGTTTTAAGACTAAAGTGTAAAGTGAATATATTTTGGTTATAGTAAAGTAAATGGACCATCTACCACAATTAATTGTGACTAATAAAAAGATAAATATCATAATTATGTTAATAAATTCTTAAAATCTTTGAGAACTTTCCTTTGAAATCCTTATAACTGTAAATAATTGCTCAGTTAATAAGACACACATGTTTATTTTTTCTACTCTAGCATTTCAGAATGCAGTATTACTCAAGAAGGATATAAAGCTCTGTCTTCAGTTCTGAGATTCAACCCTTCACACCTAATTGAGCTGGATCTCAGAGTAAATGACCCTGGAGAATCAGGAGTGAAACTGCTCGATGATTTACTACAGGAGACAAACTGTAAACTGAAAACACTGAGGTGAGTAACAAACAAAAACTAAATTATATTGAATTAGTTTTAAGATTAGGATTAACATTTCACCAATAAAGTTTTGGCACTCAAATCTTGCTAGCTGCTAGTTGGATGAATTTAATTTATTTTCAGTTATATGTACTACAGTATGTGTGTCTCTGTGCGGAATGTGAGATTAACAAATGTTACCAGTAAAAGACTATCAAAAACAGGGGTTTTCAAATTGGGTGAAAGTGAGCCTCCCCCTAGAGAACTTGAAGACAGCCGTGCCCCCTGACGGTCAAATAACTAAACTGGAAACATGTTCATTAACAGCCACGGGCTATTTTAGGCTACTTAAGACATTTCAACTTTGAAAACATAAGACATCAAACAACATCAGCTAGATGAACAGCACTGTTTTGTCACAGTATCAAATGCATAAAAATAACTTCCACTTTTTGATGTGCACAGATGATTGATGCAGGGCTACGTGGTGGAAAGGAATAAATGTAAATCCTCCTCCACCAGCAGCCTTGATCGGTATTTGCTTTTAAGCAGGGTCAAAGCGGAAAAACCCACACTCATATAAGTAATTGGAGGTGAAGGGGATGAGGACTTTCATAGCCTTTTGAGAGCGGTGGGGAAACTCACTCCTATACAAAAAGCAAGGCTATATGATGCTGCAGTCGCCTTAGAATTAACAGAGCTAAAGGTCTGGATTTCTCTCTTTTGTGTTTGCGATTCTTTCAGCTTTCTGTCAAAAAATTCCAGTGGCTTGGCCACCAAACTAGAGCTTGGCCTCAAAGTGATACCAGAGCTTACAGGGTCTCATACTATCATTTGCTATCACCTCTTTGCAAATAATACACTGTGGCAGCGGCGCATCATCAGGACCGGTCCACGAAAATCCCAAATTTAAATATTCGTGATCATACTTCGATCATTTTTTTTGCTTGGCCCAGAATCTGCCTCCTCTCCTGTTGACTTTTGTATTGTAGACACTACAAAGTGTCCATTTTGCAACATGCATATGCATAACACGCACTGTGACACGCAAGCTTGCAGTACAGATGTGTACAAACGTGAACCTTTATTTTTTTCTTCCCCCTGTGCTGCGCCTCCCCTGGGGCTCATTTTAAGAGACCAAGTACAAAAAGTGTAACTCCATAAGTAACATAAATCTGTAGGGCACTACCCAGATAGCACACGCACATCTTTGGGATGTTTGTTTATGATTGTTTCATCTGTAAAGCACTGCATTCTAATTAACATCTGATAAAGGTTTTGATAGAGCAGATTTACATTCATTCTAAATCATAAATGTGTCAAAGACATCTGCTGAATGTCTTATTGACACCCAGGAGGTAATTGCAGATGTGCAAACAACCTAAAAAATACATCTTCCAGATGAAAACATATCAAATAGACATCTGGGTAATGTGCTATTACAGCTGATCACCAAGGCAGCAAGGCAGCAGTAATCTAAGACTTTTTCCTGAAGTGAAGTCATGTAGGAACTACTCTTCTTATTTTTCAGTTTTACAGTTACTGTTCTCTCATTACTTGTGATTTTGTTTTGATCAAAAGAGCATGCCTCTTTTCATTTGGTCATATGTTTTCCTGAGAACAGTGCTTGGCTACTATACCTACACTTGGTTGTTAACTTCTCTCCAGTGTCATTATAGCATTAATGTATCAGTTAATTTCCTCTGCAGGTTGATAAATGGTGCTGATGCACAGAAAGGATGTGAATATTTGACCTCAAGTTTAGGCTATACCTCTCAGTTCCAGCCTTTACTCCTGAGAGACTTAGATCTGAGTAAGAGTAAACCAGGAGATTCAGAAGTGGAGTTGATCTGTTCTCTTCTGCAGGACTCACACTGTAAACTAAAGAAACTTGGGTCAGTATTTAATTTTTGTTCTGACATAAAGAAATATTCTGTGTTCAATGCAAGTTAAATTTAATCAACATCATTTGTGGCATAATAATGATTACCACAAAAATGAATTTACTTGTCCCTTGTTTATTTAAAAAAGCAAAAATCACAGTTAGAGTTAGGCTCTTGCAATGGAAGTGAAAAGGGGCCAGTCCATAAACATTAAAATACACACAGTTTCAAAAGTATAGCTTCAAGACATAATCGATATACATGTGAACATGATTTTAGTGTGATAAAATTGCTTACTAAGATTTCTCTGTAAAGTTATATCCAGTATTACAACTTTGTCGTCTTGACATACATTGCACTGGTAAACCCTGTAATCCCTGTATATATAAAGAATTTTATGAAACTACATTTTTTTTTAAATGTTTACGTTACATGGCTATACTTTTGAAACTGTTTTTAAAGGATTATGGAATGACAGCATTCAGGTCAATTGTAAATTAGTTACTGTAACCGCAACTTTGCTTTTTTATATAAACAAGGGATGAGTCGTAAAAATGTTCTATGGTAAAATTATTGCAGAATTGACAAACTTGAACACATCTTTAAGTCTTTTACTTACCTTTTAGGAGTATTATGTGCAGAACACAGTTAATGTTGTTTGGTAATTTAAAGATTAATTGTTGTATATGTAACTTTAAGGTTCAAAGGCTGTGACCTGTCAGAAAAAAGCTGTTCAGCTCTAGCTACAGTTCTCAGTTCAGACTCCATCAGTCTCAGAGAGCTTGACCTGAGCAATAATAATCTGCAGGATTCAGGAATTAAGCTACTTTCTGATGGACTGGGGAAACATGCATGCAAACTGGAGATACTGAGGTGAGGAGCTATCTGCTATATAATCCAATATTCCCTTTCCCTTCTCATAAGAAAAGTGAATGACTATTGGCTTAACAGCGTTTTAATAAGCATTTACTCCCAAAGACTGTCACAAGAGTACTACAGTATCTGGTCATTTAGATTTTGAACAATACAGAGTAATACAGTTACAATATAGTAATATTATATTTAAGATGACTGAATTATGTTATGCAGTTAAAATCTCAAACTAATTATAGCATTTACTGTAATATGCAGTAGTTCTGAGAATATAGATTCTTACTTTTCTGTTTAAAAATCATTGAACTGTAGAAGCGATCACTTAGTTTGTCTGTTCTTTGTTCTGATCCTTTGGGCTGCACTTTAGTCATGTCAGCAACTAGTGTTCTTTTGACATTCTGTTTAATTAAACAGTCTGAACCTTTCGTAGAAGTTATTATTCATTTAATTCAGTATTTTGTCTCCCTAGACTTTCAGACTGCAATATTACTGAAGAAGGATATATAGCTCTTTCTTCAGCTCTGAATTCAAACCCTTCTCACCTGATAGAGCTGAATCTCATAGGAAATGACCCTGGAGAATCAGGAGTGAAACTTCTCTATGATTTACTACAGGATCCAAAATGTAAACTGAACACACTGAAGTGAGTATTTGATCAAGAAAAAATAAAAGCTTTAAAAATATTTTAAAAAATTATCAATTTGAATCAGATTTCATCAAATGTCTCACCGCTGAGAATTTTGGAGGAACAAGACAGTTTTATTAGGGCCCAAGCCTTGAAAAGGCAAGGCCCTATTGTTTTCGTTAGGATTACTATTATTATTATTTTTTTTACGACTATTGGGGCACTTTTGGGGCTCTTAACGTGCTCGAAAACTCTTGAAACTTTGCACATGGGTCAGAACCCGCGGCCATTAGGGCCGGGCTGAAGCTGGTACCGGGGCGTGGCAGGGGGCTCGGCGGCGCCCCTGGAACGAGGTCCAAAACTTGGTCCATAAATCAAACACGCTTGCATGTAATAATATGAAACTTCGGTACACATATAGATCTCATCGTTTCATATATCCTTCATACTTTTACTTTTTACCTCAGGCCAACAGGAAATCGTCTATTTAGGGTTTTTGGAAAGCGATGCAATGGAATTTGAAATACTCCTCCTAGAGAATTCCACCAATCACCACGAAACTTCGGTCAGCATGAAGTCAAGACATTGAGGATGAAAAATTGCCGGCGGATTTTTGATATGTCGAACGGTTTGGCCGTGGCGAGGAAACGAAATGATGGCGCGAAAAGAGAAACAGGAAGTGTGTTATAACTTCTGCATACATTAATTGCTCTCGATGAAACTTCAGCAGTGTGTTCGCTGTAAGAGGCCGATCGCATGGATGTGACTATTGTGAGTCAAAGTTATAGCGCCACCAACTTGCAGAAGGAAGTGTGTCACTTTCAAAATGCTTTGAAATCACCCTCTTATTTTTACCCGATTTACTTAAAACTTTAGGTGTATAATGTAAACACAGGGCAGATGTAGACATGTGAAAGGATTATTGATATCTTCGATACTGTCGCCGCGGCAACGCTTCAAACTCGAATATTCTTTTTTGATGCTTTTGAGACTCTTAGCATACTTCAAATTGCATGAAACTCGATAGACACATCACATTTATTAGCCAGTAGACATGTGCAAAGTTTCAGAAACGGGCGTGGTGCAGGGGCTCAGTAGCGCCACCTTTTGACAAAAGTGAGGGGGTTGGTTTATACTTTGACCCACAGTCACAAAACTCAGTAATTATATTGTTCTCATCGAGCCGGACAACTTTCTAATTTACAGTCTTTAGCTCAGACCAATAGAAAGTCAGATATTTTGGTTTGAATGTGGATGTTTTGGAGAATTTTCTCTCCCTCTCTCACTGACCCTACGTCTCTCTGTGTCTGTGGGGAGGGGGTGATTTGGCTGTTGAGTGAGAATGCTTTTATTTTTGTTTTTCAAGGTTTTGGGGCCCTTAACGTGCTCGAAAACTCTTGAAACTTTGCACACGGGTCGGAACCCGCGGCCATCAGGGCCGGGCCGAAGCTGGTACCCGGGCGTGGCAGGGGGGCTCGACAGCGCCCCCTGGAATGGGATTCGAACACTTGTCCGTATATCAAACATGCTTGCATGTAATAATATGAAACTCGGTACACTTATAGATCTCATCGGGCCGAACAACTTTCGTGCTCTAAGTTTTACGCCAGCCCAACAGGAAGTCGGCTATTATGGGTTGTTTGGAAACACATGCTCTGGAATTATATATATTCCTCCTAGAGAATGAATCCAATCGCCACCAAACTCGGTCGGCATGAAGTCAAGACATTGAGGATGCTACATTCCAGACGGATTTTTGATATCTCGAACGGTTTGGCCGTGGCGAGGAAATTGATTTAGGACTAAAAAAGGACACATAAAGTGTGTTATAACTTAGTTAGTTCTATCTACAGTTACAAAACTCGGCGTGTATATTGTTCTCGTCGAGCCGAACAACTTTCTAATATACAGTCATTAGCTCCGACCAACAGAAAGTCAGATATTGTGGTTTGAATGTGGATTTCTTGGAATTTTTCTCTCTCTGACAGAGTGACCCCTCCCATTCTGTGTTTTTCTCTCTCTCTGTCTCTCTCTGACAGACATAGTGGCCATGCCATTCTGTCTGTGTGTGTGTGTGTGTGTGGGGAGGGGAGGGGGAGGGAATTTCTCTGTTGGAACTTTGAAGCTCCAAATCGCCCTGAACATAGACATCCCAAGTCATTGAAAAGTACAAATGGTATTATTTTAAGTTTTTTTTATTTCTCTCTTACGTTGTAAAATGCCACGTTTTTGAATGGCATGTAAAATGTAAAAATAATCACTCAATCTCCATTTTTTCTCTGATCTGTTGCTATTTTAATGATTTAAAAATCAAAGCACTGACCATTTAAAGTGTGAGCTTGTACATTTTGAAATTGTTATAAACAGTCACAGCAATGCAGTGTTATTATGTGCCTAGATAGTCTTTCAAATAAAATGAGTTTACCCCAAAAAGATATTTCTCTCATCATTTACTCACCCTCAGGCACGTGCACACATAGACATCAAAGGGGGCTTGAGCACCTGCCCTTTTTCTTCCTCGAGAGAAAGTGCCCTTTTTTCTGGGATGTGTTTTTTATTTATTTTTATAAATAAATTAATATATATATATATTCCTGTTTACGCACAGCTTCCCTGTCAAACAAATATATTTATTAAATAAAAAATCAAAACATCAGGTCGGTAGATGAGATTTTGTCGATGCCGCCCTCCCTCCCTCCCTCCGCGTGCGTGTACAGTGCCTCGACTATACAGCTAATTAGCCAAAAGCAAATATAGTTAACTTGTGTCTTGCTAACATTCATGACTCATGAGCTACTAGCTAATGTAATAGGTTAGCTAAAGTCTAGCTAAGGCAATATATCATGGCCATACAGGCCAATATATACTGTACTTATTGGAGACATTACAGGTGAATACAGTCAAATTTGTGTGATGTACTTAACATAATGATAAATAATCTTAAGATATTATATCAGTATGCTATGTATTGTGAATACACCCATGTTAAACATAAAAATGTACTTCCATTGCATATCATAGGAACACATAAGCGTAAATTATAATTACATTGATAAACCTGTACAAAGACCTCCAGATAAATATTGGCCTTCTGGATTAACACATTTAAGTGCTGCAAAAGATATTGACCTATGACATCAAAAATTATTCTTCATTTGAACTATCTCATAGATGTGACTATTGTGGTTCACGGTCATAGGCCCTGTCCCAAATGGCACACTTCATATGAATTTTCAGTCTTGTGTACTTATTTCATGTGTCCATTAACTCCATGAGACCGTAGGGTGTTTCATTTTTCATTTTAGGTATCGGAAGGGTGCTCACGCATACTTTGTGGTCGATATGTGCCCTCAATGTGCACTTTTGCAGTGCAAGCTCTACAGCACACATCTTCTCGACAGTCAAAGCGAGGTTACGTTATTGCCCATCGTGCACAGCAACCCTAAAGACACGGGGGTGGCGGTGCCACCGGCTTGGGCCCGCCATCGCTGCTTGCAGCTATATTTATTATTGTTCCCCTTCTGATTTCTTGACGTCATCTTGGCAAAAATACGGCAATCACGCAGAAAGGTGGGGTGTGGGCTCTTGAACATGATGAATTCTGGGATATACTGGGATATACTTATCCTGAAAGACCACTCATGAAGATCTTTATAAAGTCAGGGTATAGTAATCTAAAACATCTATTAGCTCTGATTTCCAACACCACTTAATTTCTCTCAGATAAGGTGCTGATGAATTGCTGAAGTTCTCAATTGGAGAAAAATAAAGTCCATGTTGCTAGATAAAAATCTAACCATTCAAATCATCTATCCATTTATTTGAGATACGATCATAGAAATAAGCTCACAGTTTTTAATTTTCCCAATCAGCACATTACACATAAGAGAAATTAAGTGATGTTGGAAATCAGAGCTAATAGATGCTTTAGATTACTATACCCTGACATTAAACAGATTTTCATGAGTGGTCTTTCAGGATAAGTTTATCCCAGAGTTCATCATGTTCAAGAGCCCACACACCGCCTTTCAGATTGATTGCTGTATTTTTGCCAAGATGACGTCAAGAAATCAATGTATTCAATGTAAGCTATCCATCATTATCACATAAAACGTTTACAAATACATTTTAAGGTATATTCATTTTCCCAATTACTATACACCAATCAGCCACAACATTAAAACCACCTTCCTAATATTGTGTAGGTCCCCCTCGTGCCAATCTAGCCATTCTCTGTTGATCTCTCTTTTCAACAAGGCATTTTCATCTGCAGAACGGCCGCTCACTGGATGTTTTTTAGTTTTTGCCACCATTCTGAGTAAATTCTAGAGACTGTGCATGAAAATCCCAGGAGATCAACAGTTTCAGAAATACTAAAATCAACACATCTGGAACCAATGAGTTTTAACAATTTGTTGCTGCCAGATTATAATGTTTGATCATAGTATCTCAGTCAAAGTTGTTTTTTATCTTCTATTTGGTAGAAATTTTCTGATCTTACAAATAACAACAATGCATTTTGGGATCTCACAAATACTAAGCCAAGTAGTAGAAGTTCTTATTTTGTTGCTAATTTCTACAATAAATTATTTACTAAAAACTAGAGGAACAAAATCTTCATGCAAGTGTCCTGGCATAATTCGTTCTGTAGATTTCACTTTTTTTGTCAACTTGTTTACATATTATTTAATATGTATTCTAGCTTTATAAGAAAGCATTAAGGGAAAATGCCCATTAAGGTGATTTATAATTTTTTTTAGGTTGTTAAGAAGCAGTGCAGCACAAAGATTCTGTACTTCCCTAACCACCAATCATGGGCAAAACCCCTTACTCCTGAGAGAACTGGATCTGAGTAAGAATATAGGAGGGGACCCCAACATAAAGAGTCTCTGTGATCTACTTGAAGATTCACACTGCAAACTTCAGATATTTAAGTAAGTTTTTGAACTTTTTTGATTTTGCACTTATTAAATACTTGAACTTGATAGTGACCTTGTTTACACCTGCTATTAATTTTTGCTTCGAGTGATCCAATCACAAGTGGTCAAGTGTTTTGTGTTTTGTGATTGGAAAACCGGTAACTGTTCTTAAGATCAAGTCTTAAGATGTAAAACTTTAGATTTAAAATGTTTTTCCTTAAAATGAATGTTGCTACTCTATTGTTATTTTCAGACTTTTGCCATTAACTTTATTTTATCTTTAATAATTTAATATTTGTGAATGCAACTGAAGCTTTGTGTTTTTCCACAGGCTGAGAAACAGCTATATCACAGAAAAAGGTTATGCTGCACTGGCTTCAGCTTTTAATTCAAACCCTTCAAACATTAGAGAGCTGGATCTGGGTGGGAATAAACTAGGAGTCTCAGCAGTGAAGAAGATCTGCACTTTATTGGAAAACTGTGACTGCAGACTGGAAAATCTAATGTCAGTAAATTGGTTAATAAATGCAAAACATTTTACTAAAAAAAACACTTAAAATGATCTTATCATTGGTGGTAAAAGAATGAACACTGATCTACAATCCTCCACAGAAAAAATGAACTAAATGTTTGACAACCAGTAAAGAGCTAGAATCCATATCATCTGAAAGAAATATTTCACCCAAAAATTCTACTTCAATAATTATTGACTCACCCCCATCTCATTCCAAACCCATATGATTTCTTCTGTGGAACACACAATGAGATGTTTTAATAAATGTCACTGCCCATCTGTTTAATACAATGACTGTGACCCAAAACTGTCATGAAATTAGGTCATGCAACTTTTGCGTCATATTCCAAATCTTCTGATGGTGTATAATAGGTTTGGGTGAGAAACAACTCAGAGGTGAAGTAATGTTTCAGTGAAAATCTTGTATATTGTGCATCATGGGTGCTTTGAGAAAAGCTCTTTCACAGTGACATGTGTGCCAAAAAGACTAAAAATTAGGTTCACAATAAAAGATCCACAAAAACAAAAAATTCACGAGTATGAGTAAATGATAACAGGATTTTCATTTTTGGGTGAACTGTCTCATTAAGATTCCTTATACTTTCAATATCTTTTTGGCCATATGCTAAAGATCCCTAGAATTGCAATAACTACCACAGAAATTTCAATTTTTAATAATCATCTACAAATGTCCTCTAAATATATGTTTCCATATCCACTTCTCTGTCCCTTTCTCTCTGTACAGGCTGTGCAATTGCAGTTTAACAGAGAATGATTTTGTAGCTTTGACTTCAGCCCTAAATTCAAATCCTTCACACCTAAAAAAGCTGGATCTATGTGAAAATAAATTAGGAGACTCAGGAGTCAATCATCTGTGTGCTCTGTTAAAGAATTCCCATTGCACACTGGAGAAACTGAAGTGAGTACTGTAGTAAATATTTTATTAACTTTTTTTCTTGTACTGTAACTTTTGAACCATATGGGCTAATAAGAATAATTATTTTCCCCTAATTTTTCATACCAAGTTTATGACATACAAAAATGGATCCAAATTCTCCCTGCCAAAGTTTGTAGTTTGTTGAATTGTGTTGAAAATGCAAAAACCTCAATCTTCTATCCATCATTATTTGGTATATTATAAAAAGGTTTAAAGACAAAAAGACCACCAGCAAACTGGATAGGATGGTTGTGGATTAAATTAAGAGAAACAGAGAAACTATGGCAATGATTGTGTGGCAGGGTGGAGGGCGGGGCCGGGTCGTGATCCTACACACCCGGCCCCGTATTAGGCTAATTATGCCTCCGTGAGGTTTAAAGGCTGACTGCAGAGGGCCGTGCGAGAGAGAGAGATCGTTAACCTAATAGGTGTGTAGGATCACGACCCGGCCCCGCCCTCCACCCTGCCACAGATTGCTTTAGACATCAACACGAATTACCAATACAACTTTGTTCCAGACTACACTAAGGGAACTGAGAAGTTTCTGCATTATATAGTTATGTCATAAATAGTAATAGTAGTATGGTAGCATGTGATTCTGAGTACAGCCACTGTTTTAGAATGGCCCTCCCAGAGTCCTGACCTAAACCCTATTGATGAAATTACACCACAGGTATCAGCCCTTCTTGTGGTGTGACATTTAAAACAAACGGATTAACTTTAGAAAGTTTTGGAAAGATTGGATTGAAAATTGTGCTATGTGATATGTTCTTAGAAAATATATTATTATAATTTAATATATTTTATTAATATAATTTATATTGTTTTCCAAATCAATAACAGTAATACTTCTATAAGTTTGACTTCAGTGTCCAAATAATTTTTTTAAATATAAAAAATCATATTGTTATATATTATTTTGTCTTTTCTTCCAGTAATAATGTCTAACTATCCTTAAAACAAGATGCATTTACCTGAGAAGCTGGTTAATAGTCTTAGATATAAGACTTGTATCTTGAGAATGTATCTTGAGTATAACTATATTTTATATTTTAACTATAAAACTGCTCTGGCAGATGTTTTCACTTTCTTTTTTGCTGGCGCACACTTGGGTTAAAGACAGTTCAGTTCTCAATGAAAACAAATCAAAGTATCTAAAGTAGTGTTTCTTTTTGAGTACATTCATCTTGTTTTAAGTATTTTTAGATCTTTTTGCTGGAATAAAAGTCAAGAAAGAAACTAATTAAGAACATGCAGTGTGTATATACGTATAGTATCTAATGGAAGCAAGTTTCCAAATAAAACATGATTCTCTAATTCATAATATATTAAGTAATTATTGTTTGATATCAAGTCATTACTATGAGAAATTTTCAAATTATTTTTAGATACTAACTCATAATAATCACTTAATATCTATAAATATTAATCCATGCCCATGGATCAGTTTCACATTAGCTTGTCAGCTATTCACTGGAGTTTTTCCATGCACCAGAGTGTGTTAAGAGCTTGTTAAATAATTAGTATGGGGACCTGAAAATCTGTGCACAATCTTGGGCGAGATTGCCAGCACTGCACAGCTATATGGATGATGTCATAAGTATCCTCCAGACAGCTGCATGTAAAAATAGACTATTAAAAAGGCTGGAAGAGCTTTTGGCATGGGCCAGGATGAAGATCAAGCCAGCAAAGTCATGTAGCCTTTCTAGTCGTAAGGGAATTAGAAGCGACCAAATATTGTTTGAGGTGGCTGGTGAAAGAATCCCAGTGATGGTAGAGCAGCCCATTTAAAGTTTAGGGAGAGAATACACAGCAGATCTATTAGATAAACAAATGGGAGGGTTGGTTCTGAGGCAGCTGTAAGAGGCTTGGATAATATAGACAATTGTCATCTCCCAGGCAAATACAAGGTCTGGTGTTATCAATTTACATTGCATCATCGCCTGATGTGACAACTAAATATGTGTTAGATCACTTCAGTGGTGAGGATGGAGGATTGTCTTTCAGACATAGCCTTGTTTGTAAGAAATGCCTTACAACTGCCGTTAAAGTCCATCACCCTGGGTTACAAGCAGGAGAAGGCCAGGATGTTCTTAGAATTAAGGGAATCAACAGACAAGTCAGTGAGGACATCTTAAGCTCAGGTCCAAATGGGTCATGCCTGGAATGCAGAGGAAGTTGTAAACAGGGTGGTTTCAAGATTTAAGTAACAGATTGTTGGAAGAACCTAAAGCCTTGGATGAGGGATGGCTCCCAAACTGTTGTCAGAAGCCTCTAAAAACAGAAGAAAGTGATGGTAGTGACAGAGTGAATGAAGATGGAAGAGGAAGGGTATATGATTCGAGCAGTCAGCCAGCAGCAGCAAGGGTGCTGGCCAGTTTGGGAAGATACCCCAGGCCAGGCTAAGTTTTCTAGTAAGATCCATATATGACACTCTTCCAAGCCCTGGAAATTTTTCTCTGTGGTATGGTAAAGAGGAGAGTTGTCCCCTCTTTGCAAATCTGTTGTCCCCTCTTTGCAAATCCAAGAGCAAATCTGCAGCACATGTTGGCTGGGTGCAAGACTGCCTTTGCACAAGGAGGGTACAGGTTGTGGCATGATCAGGTTCTGCAAAATCTGACAGAGATCCTTGAGGTGTGTAGAATAAAGGCCATAATTCTCCTCATAGAAAGTACATTGAGTTTGTTAAAAAGGGAAGTGCCGCACAAGGCATAGCACAGATGGAGGAAAGGTCAATCCTGGCACATGGAAGTGATTGGTCAATGGTGGTAGACCTTGGCCAGCAGCTAAATTGTCCTTCTGAGATCACCATTACCTCCTTGAGGCCGGACATAATATTATGTTTGGCTTCAGCTAGGAAAGTCATAATGATTGAACTTAATTAATGGAACATCAATGCAGCACCTGTTGAAAAACATTGGTATCTTTGGATCATCGTTGAAGAAGTTTCTGAAGGGAATGGCAGAAGAAAAAGGGAGCTTCTGGCTATGGTTAAGAAGGAAGGATGAAAAGTGGAGTGTGAAGAACTGAGAAAGTAGGAATAAGGAACAATTGCAATATGTAGTGTGGTAGCATTTAGAAAAGGAAAGGGGTGGGGGAGAATTTATTCTGATGACCCACTCAGCCCTTATCAGGAGGTTTCTGGAGAGGGATTGAGTGGGGTACTGAAACCAGGCCAAACTAGGCATTGGAGGAGCGGCTGATGAAGTCTCTCAGCTCACCTTTCACGTTGCTCACGTTCAAGATGTTCCGGGATTAATGGGGCAAAACGTCCATGATAGGTGGCTCCCGGCTGATGACCCCGTAGTTGGACAACTGAAAGCATCTGTGGAGGTGCGGCAGGCAGTAATGCCCAGCAGGTTTAGACATCTACCTGTGAATCTGAATAACAGAATCAGATTTTTAATGAACTGTGGCAAAAAACGCATTCCATAGTATCTACTTAATAAATCTGTCTACTTAAAAAATGACTTGACTTTATTTTTCCAAATGAGTGGAAAAATAAAATGGTTAATGTGGCAAGTTTTGGGACTCTTTTAGTTTATTTATTAGTCTTCTTGTCTACTCTTGAGATGTTTTAGTCTTTTTGTCTGGAATCTGAAAATAATGACTATCACATTTATATTTATCACATTTAGGCTCAGTATGTGTAAGCTAACAGAGGAAAGCTGTTCAGCTCTTGCCACAGTCCTTATTTCAGCCTCCAGCAGTTTGATAGAGTTGGACATGAGCAAAAATGATCTTAAAGATTCTGGGATGAAACAGCTCTGTACTGGACTGGAGAATTCACAAAGTAAACTGGAGATACTGAGGTAAGAAAAAAATGCAACACCAAAAATAGTGGTGGTCATTTAGAATTCCTATTATTAAAAAAAAATTAAACACATATTCCAACAAGATAATTGTACCTACTAAATAAATAAAAAAATAATAATTCTATGGGTGACAAACAAAGCAAAGCTAGGACCAGGGGACAGCCTCTTAAGTTGCATAATATTTTAAACTGGGTTTATGCAGTTGATTGTGGAGCCCACACTGTCATTCTACTTCTTTGTCAGATAGCTCTTAAACAGCCTGGAGGTATGTTTTGGGTCATTTTTCTGTTGAAAACCAAATGATAGCCCAAACCAAATGGAATGGTGGGACCCTAAAAATGTTATTGGTACAATGCTGGTTAAGTGTGCTTTACATTTTTAACTAAATCACTGACTGTATCACCAGCAAAGTAGGGGAGACCAGGGGCAATTGTAATGAAGCAGTTGTAACACAGAATTTCTTTAATCATAAATTAATTCTGTGATGACCAGAGCTGGACAGTCTGGACAGCTGCACACTCATCCAGGTCCCCCATAAACCCACAACACATTTTTAAACTTACTGTAATGTGGAGTGGTGGTGGCATAGTGGGCTAAAGCACTATACTGTTAAGCAGGAGGTTGTTGGTTCGATCCCCACAGTTACCACCATTGTGTCCTTGAGTAAGACACTTAACTCCAGGTTGCTCCAGGGGGATTGTCCCTGTAATAAGGGCTCTGTAAGTCACTTTGGATAAAAGCGTCTGCCGAATGCATAAATGTAATGTATCTCAACAAAATACAGTTTACAGTAAATTACTTTTTATAATAATTAAACAAATGTTTAAGAAGTTATATAATTTATTATTTTGTGTTTTTCTATTGTTCCCAACATTTACATTTATCCCAGCATATCTTATGCAGTGTTGCTTCTAGAACAAAATGTAATAAATGTATCTTGTTTTAAGGATTTGAGATATTTTAACAGTAGATCAACAAAAAAGAATAAGAATAAGATTTTTGCAGTACATCTTTGTACTAATATCAAATGTCTTACTAGAGAGAAAAAAGTTATCTAATGTGGATTTTCTTGATTTAAGAAATATAGTTTTGCATTGTAACAGGTGCATGTAAAAGATCAACAACGTGCATTTTAACTTACCATAAAGTTAAATGTCCACATGGCAATTTACACAAGGTTAGCTATTTCTGCTGCCTCAAAATGTCTTTTAAACCCCACAGAGTGTTTACAAAAAAAATTATATGTATGTGAATTCTCTCTTTTAAGCTCCAAAAGGGATATATCCATTTTGGAGATAGATGATGACATGTCCACCTTTTCAATCATAACACTTTATTAAATATTGACAAAGTTATATGTCTGGGGTGCTTATACTTTTATTGCATGAGATGTACTTTTTCATAATGCTCTTACAGTAAGATCTACCATGAAATTAGATTATTCTTAATGCAAAATCTAATACTAACTAATTAATTGGATAATCATTATTTCAACTTCTCAAGTAATTATTCAAGACAAGAAAACATTAATAAAATAATAACAAAGAAACAAATTAAGAAAACAGCCTCAAATTTCTAACAGCAGTAGCCTATCAATATTCAAGTAAACATTGCTGCATTCTTGTGGATTACACATCTTCACTGTATGGTTATGATGAATTAATATTTAATTTTAAAGCTACTAAAGTTATCCAGCCAAGTGAAATAAAAGGATTTCTTGTTTTCTTGATGTTGTAAATATTAATGACATATACAGTGACAGGTCTGTCATGCTGCATATACACTGCAAGTCCTAATGCACAGATGCAATATTTTAATATAAATCTGCTTTTATTGTCTTGGTGTTTACGCTTACTTCAGAAATAACTGATGCTAACTGTGTCTTGTTTCGATTGCTGCGTGCTAGCTAGGACATGTCCTTTGAAGGCAGCAGTATACCGAGCATCCTCCTTTAAACAAGCCTTGTTTAAACAAGCTCTTTAACAAGTGTAAGCACTTTGAGTGAGAAGGGAGCAAAGTCCTTTTGAAAGGAAATAAGGTAAATTATAGGAGAGTTATTATGATATAGAGAGAAAAGAAAATAGATTCTGCAATACTTTATTTTAATTATATATTACTATAATTACACATATTATATATTCTGCACCCATCTACTGAGGTACTTCAACTTGGGAATTAATATTAATTGCGTTTGAACATAATTTTTTGGGCAAATTGGCATCATTTTTTCAGACCAATGATGTTAATTTCCATTGAAGCTAAGAATTATGATTTGTGAGTGCCCATGAAGGATACATCCTCCGAATTCCCGTAAAAGAAGGTTGCATTCTAAGGCTGCATTCGGAGTGTCCTACTCACTTTTCTGAAACGAGACAGCCTCGATGACATATGCAGCCAACAATTGTGACCTCTGGAGGACGCAGCCTTCGAAACGAGACACAACTTGTGTTTCTTTCAATACCTTGCTAAGACATATGAAACATTATTAAACTTATTTGACAATTACACAGGCATGTATCCGTATCTCATAACACACGGGAATTTCCTTGCCCATGCCTATGTATTGAATAAATTAATATAATGGCTATTTGTTGATTTAGTAATGTATAACTTTTATATAAAAATACACATTGTGTTTTCCAGGCTTTCAGACTGTAGCATAATGGAGGAAGGATATAAAGCTCTGTCTTCAGCTCTGAGATCAAACCTTTTACACCTGATAGAGCTGGATCTATGTAGAAATGACCCTGGAGAATCAGGAGTGGAACTGCTCTATGATTTATTACAGGATACAAACTGTAAACTGAATACACTAAAGTGAGTATTGTGTGTCATGTACCATTTTAAGATGATATTCATTACTATAGAAAGTCAGCTCTGCAGTTTAAGGTTTTGAAAATTATTGTTAGGCAGGTAATTTTCAATGTGTACTCTTTCCAGGTTGTTAAGTCCTTCTGCAGAAGAAGCCTGTCAGTATCTCTCTTCAGTTCTACAAGTAAAATATCCTTTACTCCTGAGGGAACTGAATCTGAATGGACAAAAACTAGAAGACTCAAAAGTGAATCAGCTCGCTGCTCTACTAGAAGATAAACACTGTAAAATCAACAAACTTCTGTGAGTATTGCTTCTGTCTGATAAAATAAGACATTAATTGATATGGGTCAGAATAGGTTATAATGATAAAATCTGTGTAACGCTTGGAAATAGACTAAGGACAAGAATGGTACATAATTATTAAATTGGATTGGTGCTTTTATTAGAGATTCTTTCTTTAGTAAGGACTCACTATCACTTTGCCCTTCGTTCAGGGATTTTCCAATATTCCCTCACCTAGTTCTTCTTGTTCCACCATAACTTTTGCACATAACTCCCACACCATTTGTTGTACATCCAAAATAAAATAATTGAGCTGTCAAATCAGCTGCCTCAATGAGAAGAGGTGATCTATGATTTTATAAAAGATTAAAAAATAATCCTTAGACATAAAACTGAAAAGGAATCAGTTGGATTATATCTCAGCACCAGAACATCATAGTGACATGGGGGTGGGCTCTTTTGAATCTGCCTTGCACCCTTGTAACCATATTGAAACATGACTAAGCAATATCTCCACAGCAGAACACTGTGGAGACATGGGGGTTGGCTTTGGACTTGAGGCAGTGTACTGAGACCCTAAAACTCTTGAGCTCTGCTACAAATTTTGACTGCCACCTCCATTTATTTCACACCAACATTTGAAAGCTCATCTTACACACATACAGTGGGTAATTGCAAAAATTGTTCTCATATAGGAAACCCCACAAAAAATTACAATCTTATAATGAACATATTTTTTACATGTATTTTTATTATGTATTTAAAAGCCTGTGATTTGGGCTCTGTCTGGTATATGTCCTTGCACAAAGCGTTAGTTTATTCCACTAGATAGCAGCAAGTACTAGGTAAAATACATTTCTCTAAAACCTTCCATTACAGATATATATATATGAAATAATATTTGTGCTCTAAGCACAGCTGAGCACTCACTATGTGCTCGTCCATAGATATTCAGTCTATTTTTTATAGTATGCACCTTCTCCACTGCTTTTTTTAAAATGTCTCAGCCACTGCTCTCTGCAATCATTGAAAGAGCGGAGCCTGATGGATTATTTGCCCAAGCATATAAAGTCTTCTTGGAGCTTACAGAAGCAAATATCAGAGCAGACATAATATGTCTGTATTGTTGTAGGGAGATCATAGTTTACTTTCAGTTGTGATTCTTTTGATAATAATTTGATCTGTGGTGTAATGACAACAAAATAAACCACAACTTATATTTGGCATATGACTGTCTAGGTGATGAATTTGACACAGCAAGCACCACTCAAATTTTCTACAGAACATTTTTTATAGTTGTTGCTGCTTTTAATATGTTTAAGGACAAGACAAATGATGGTTGTGGAAGGTAAACCATATAGTGGCCAAAACAACATAATTGTCAGTGTACATTTAATAACAATGTTGACAAAGTTACGTATTGAACAATTATTTCTCTCCTGTGAATCATATAGGCTGAGTGATTGTGGCCTATCAGAGAAAATCTGTTCATCTCTAGCTACAGTTATTAGTTTGAATTCCAGTCTGAAAGAGCTCGACATAAGCAACAATAATCTGCTGGATTCAGGAGTGAAGAAACTCCAGAAGGGATTAGAAAATACAAACTGCAAACTGGAGAAACTCAGGTAACTGGATTTAGTGAATGATTGTCTCTCATCTTAAGGTATATTACTGTAGTAAACTAAAGAAAGGGGGAAGATTTTTCCTTTTCCAGTATTAATGAAGAATTGTGTTTTCTCACTAACCATGAAATTAATCAAATACACTTTAATTTTATACATTATAAAACTGTTTGTTCAAGTAAATAATTTATTTTATTAAATGTAATTATTTTGCACTGATTTCTGTAGGGTTCCAGACTGTGGCATTACTGAAGAAGGATATAAAGCTCTGTCTTTAGCTCTGAGATCAAATCCTTCACACTTGCTAGAGCTAGATCTCAGAGGAAATTACCCTGGAGAATCAGGAGTGAAATTACTCTGGGATTTACTACAGGATAAAAACTACAAACTGAACACACTGAAGTGAGCACTGAAATTATACAAAATAAATGAAAATAAATGTTATGCTCTACATATCTATGAATTGCAAACCATCAGCTAATAAGGGAAATAATTATATTTTACCACTGGTTCGGAACTGAAAACCGGTTATTTTTCAGAACAGATTCCAGTTTTTAAGAATGACTGGAACCACATGATTTTCATGACTTTCGTGTCTGCCACAGTGGATGGAACACAGTACTAAAATGCTTTTGACAGTGTTTCTGGCAGAACAATTCAGCGACAGTGTTGACCTCTTACTGAATCTACACCAAGAAACTCACAATACACCCAGTGTAGTCTGATTCCTCTTATTAACCAGTTGTTTTAATGACTCAAAGCATTAAGTGTTACTTGTGTAGTTCCCCAACAAATTGCTTAAATTTCTTCTTTATATTTTAGTGAATCAAAAACACTTTCAGTTGGATTGGTTACTGAATTAAGCCTATAGTGATGAGCAAGTTATGAATGTCCAACATGAAATAAAATAAAAACTCTTAAAGTCTCACTAGCCTTAAGTGCAACATTAGATACATATAACATTAGATACTACATAACAGTCTAAACTGTCTCTGGAAGTGTTACTGTTACTAAAAGGTCTTAAAAATTCTTAATTCTCCCTTCCGCAAATTAAGGCCTTAAAAAGGTCTTACATTGGAGCAACAAGTCTTAAATTCATAAGGTCATGGCATTAAATGTTACGAGGGATTGTTTTCTCATTGCATTTATGTAAGTTGACCAGATGTCTCATTTTAAGAGGTGTGTCCCAGTGTCCCGACAATTCTCTAAACAGTGTAATTATGTCCTGGTTTCAGCTGGTTGTCTCGCTGATTTTGTTCTAATTACATTTAATATACTAATTTTCCTTTTTGCTGTTGTCTTTGGTATTATTTTCAGAGAAGGGAAGCAATTTCGATGCGTAGCATGTTGATTTGATGATAATTTAATTATAGTCTTTCAGCAAATCCGCTGAAATGTACCTGGTTACCATGGAAATTACGTCATGCATTGGCGCGTGCTCTGTCATCTTGTCATTCAGCGCAAGTAGAAATGGGGGGGGGGGGATTTTCACTGCTCATGACAAAGCATGGAATTATAAACAATTATTACACAAACAGTCTTTGATCATCGAGAAAGAAACACACCAAACCAAGGAATGTAAAATTCTGAAAAGGATCATGTGTGTAAATTCAGTTACTATTTTGTCTTGTGGAATATATAGTATATGAGGATCTGTTATATCAAATAGCTTCTTCAGGGCAGTACTAAATAAAATGCCATTTTTATGATCTCTCATTTAAAAAAAGTTATTTCCACATTCTGGTGGTTGGGAGCAGAGTTTTTCATGCCTTAATATACTTTTTTTTTTAATTGGTTAAAAAGTAATGAAGATCTATTGAAAGTTGCATTTTTAAACTTTGAAGTGTTGCTATAAATATCACTCTTCATGTGCTCCCTAGATAGTTGCATTTAGAGAGCATATTGACGTTTTGTGTTCCCTTAAATTGATTCCTTAAAATTGTCTTTAGTTGGTCTTAAAAAGTTCTTAAAGTCTTACATTTGGCTTTATAAAATCTACAAAAACCCTGTAGACACGTGAGATTAATCAAGCAGTGCAGTTACTGACTGGTTGTTCACATGACAATGTGTAGTTAAAGATACACATGAGTTTTGCTGTAATCAGAAGAATTTAATTTAAAAATATATGAATGAATGAAATGTTTCTTGTTTGTTTACATTTTTTATATATAGTTTGGATCAACAAGTGAATTGCATTTATGCCTATAAATGTCTTGCAAACGCCTTTTACAAGAATTGTTTAAATGTATTTCTGATACTATCTGCTTTGTAGATATGTATCTCACACTAGTTTAGACTATTATGTGCCACATTTCTACTGTGAATCTGGAGTCAGTTATCATTAGTATAAATTTAACTAATTAAAATATTGGACAAATAAAACTTGGCAGCTTCAGAAAGGAATAAAAATGTAAGAAGATTATCAAATTTAATAATTATTCAAATAAAAAAATGGTTAAAGACATGTCTTTTCCATGAGCACTTGGCCACTCTCAGAATTTTTTTTATATTATTTTATGTTGCAATAATCTCTGTCTTGGATAGTATTTTACTGATTCAACTAAATTGCATTACTTTGTAATGCAGAACATTTTGTAGTATTGTCTCTTGAAGCTGAATCCCTTTTGTGTTCTTCCTCTTTTAAAATCACTTTGAATAAATGTGTCTGCCAATTGAATAAATGTAATTATTTTCAACTTTCTGTAGATTTTTGAAAAGTTCTGCTGCAGAAGAAGCGTGCAAGTATCTCTCTGACGTTGTAGGTGAAAATCCATTATTGCTGAAAGAACTGAATCTGAGCAATAATAAATTAGGAGATCTGGATGGAGAGAAGCT